>NW_019154097.1:48364760-48461856 GCF_002288905.1 Enhydra lutris kenyoni
TAGGGGCACCTGGGTGGCTCAGTGGGTTAAAGCCTCTGCCTTCGGCTCAGGTCATGGTCCCGGTGTCCTGGGATCGAGCCCCGCATCAGGCTCTCTGCTCTGCGGGGAGCCTGCTTCCACCTCTCTCTCTGTCTGCCTCTCTGCCTACTTGTGATCTCTGTCTGTCAAATAAATAAATAAAATCTTTAAAAAAAATAGGTACACTTTAATATATGTTTATGTTTAAATTTAGTTTTTATAACTAAATAACATTGTTTTTTTTTAAAGGATTGACTATGGCAAAGCCTTTGTTGTTCTGCAGTCTTTCCTTAATTGCAGTCATGATGCCTGGAGGCACAGAAGCTACCTTGTGACTATGAGGTAACAAGCATGAGGACAAAGTAAATTAAAGCTAAAGACAGCAGAGGAAAAAAGTAGAAAGAAGCTGATGCTTGAGGCCAACTTTGAGTTGCCAAGCCCTCCCTCGACTGTCACCCTCTAGACCTTGTCACTCTAAGAGTTTTGTTCTTTCAGTCAAATTAATCCCCAAGCAAAATACAAAGTCCCCCCATCCAAATTATTTCCACTCCACCTTCATTTTTCATCAACTGAGAATGCATCCCTCCTCCTCCTCCTTCAGAATCCCAAACCAAGAATTTAAGCACATAATCTTCAAAGGTACACTCTGGAAACAGCCATTGTGTGAAGTTAATTATGGCCGGAGGCATCACTGAGCATTCAAATGGGCCAAGTGGAGTTGAGAAGACAGGCGGAGAGGCAGCACTGGAGTCTTAAGAGATAGGAAAAGAGGGGGTGGAAGAGCCCACAGCAGATGCGGATGGGAATGAGACTGGATAGTTAGGAGGGAACCAGTTTATGAAGGACTTTCAAACATTACATTTGTCCAATGTCACAGGCAACTAGCCCCAGATCTGGTGTTTCGGGCAGTGTTATTGACTAGTGAACATTAACATGTCTGTCAGCCGTGTCATATTGGGGTTTTTTTTTTTTTTTGAGACTTTATTTTTTTTGAGAGAGAAAGCAAGAGAGCAAGCATGAGAGAGGGGGTAGGGGCAGAGGGAGAAGGTGAAGCAGATACCCCGCTGAACAGAGAGCCTGATGCAGGGCTGCATCCCAGAACCCTGAGCCAAAGGCAGCTGCTTAACTGACTGAGCCACCCAGGCGCCCCTAGAGTTTCTACTATACGTGCCAGATACAATTCCTGGCGCATGCTTCCCATCACCCTTAGAATAAATCCCCAAACTCATACCTGATCTCTCCAACAGCATACCGTACCACTCGCCTCATTCTTCCTGCACCAACCTCACAGACCCTCCAGGCTGTTCGTGGTAGCTGCCAAGTTTATTTCTGCCTCAGTGCCTTTACCCTTGCAGTTCGGGTATGCTCTTCCTCTAGATTTTTCAGTTTGTTTGAGCCCTCTCTTCACTCAGCTTTGTGCTTTAAAGTCACCTCTGTCCCAAGGTCTTGCCTTGACTACTCCATCCAAAACGGGTTTCCTCACACTCCTTAACTCTCTAGTAATTTATCTTTATTCAAAGCACTCACCACTAACGAAAATGGTCTCTGCCCGAGGGTATGTAATTTATTTTCTTGCTTATTTAATGTCCATTGGCTCCCGGGAATGAAAGCTTCCGCTTCCAGAAGTACAGGCACGTCCCAGTACCTGGACGAGTGCCTGGGATGGAGTAGGCATTTGAAGGACATTGATTTAATCAATCAGTCTATTCATGACATCCTGAAATGGAGGTAGACTCCTCCTCACACTTTGCTCATCAGTTCTTTGTAATACAAAGACTATGTAACTAAAAGTTACAGACACGGTGTTGGATTTATTTTGGTATTTTTGTCATACCAACACTCTCTGGGGCCAGCAAATTTTGTCTGGACACTTCATTTGTGTCCATGGTCTCTCCAAATTCTGGACGGGCTCGACAATTTAAGGCTGAACGAATAATGAATGAATTTTGCAGCGAAGCGTCCAGACATCCGCACTGACACTAACCTAGGCCGGGCGTTATCCTTTTGTTTTCTCCCCACATCTCCCAAAGGACCATCAGTGGTGAACCCATTCAGAGACCGGAGGCTCGATCTGTCTCTGACCTTTTCTAGATTGGGCCGGGGCCGTGATAAACGCGATCACCATGTAGACAGTATCGTGCCGGAGTGACGATGGCATCCGAAGGCCAGCTCCCGACCCCAGCTCACCAGCATCATGGCCAGTCTGAGCTGGGGTTACAGGGAGGAGCACACATCAGGGGACTGCAACCTGTCCCCAGCCTACGACGAAAGGGAGGCGGCACTCGTGAGCTCTGCGGCTCTCCGGGCTCAGAAGCGAGTTTGGATCCGGGTGGTTTGCTTCCCTTCCACCCCTCCTCTAGTCCGGCATGTCGGCTTCCAGCCCCGAAGCGCAAGCGGGTTCCCAGCCGCGCCCCGCGGCCCCGCCCCGCGCCCCGCCCACTCCCGTCGGCCCCCGCGGGTCGCTCCCGTCGCGGTGGAAACCGAGACAGCCAGTCTGCGCGGCGGCTTCCGGTCATCCTGGTGGGCTCTGACAGGCCTGAGGGCGGCAGACAGCGATGCTGAAGGCCAAGATCCTCTTCGTCGGGCCCTGCGAGGTGAGGCCCGGCCGGCGGGGGCAACGGGCGGGGGCCCGGGCGGGCGCGGGGCGACGCGGGACTGTGCCTTGCGCCGGGAGCCCCCAGGAGGCGGGAGTCCTGTCCCACCCCGTGGGCGACGCTGGCCGCAGCGTGAACTCGGCGCCCTCCCCCCAGACCTCACTCCGTTACCCTAAGTCCTGAAAGTAGTGAGTCGCGTTTTGGAATCAGAGTCTAAGTCCCACGAGTCTCCTTTGCCCCTCAGGTTGGCCCTAATGAACATGTCTGTGGGACAAGAAAAGGAAAGGAAATATGGGACTGTCACGTGGTGTTTGAACGGATCGCTCGCAGTGTGCGTGGTGGTGGTGGTGGTGGTGGGCTTGAATCTAGACGTGGACCTCACACCATACATAGGAATAAGATTCCCATGGACTAAAGCTTAATGTCAAATAACCACCGTAGAAATAGTGAATACTCTCCGTCTTAAGCTCGCATCCCAGTGGCCTGAAGGGCTTGTTAAAAACACGGCATGCAGGGCGCCTGGGTGACTCCGTGGGTTAAGCCTCTGCCTTTGGCTCAGGTCATGATCTCAGGGTCCTGGGATCGAGCCCCGCATCCGGCTCTCTGCTCAGCAGGGAGCCTGCTTTCCCCCCCCCCCTCTCTGCCTGCCTCTCTGCCTACTTGTGATCTGTCAAATAAATAAATTAAATATTTTTAAAAAATAAATAAAACAATGAGATGACACTTACTTGCCCATCGGAGTGGATGAAAAAAGGTTAGAATTCTGATAACAAGGAAGCATGAGGATGCTTGTAGGGAAATGAGTACTTTAGGATTCTGCTGATTGCTAACAGCTTTACTGGCAATCCAGTTATCCAACGATAAGACATGCGTAGCTTTCAGGGCCGCACTCAGCATTTCTCAAAATCTACAGCAGCTGGACCTTACCTAGGTTCCCCAGAGGGGATACTGAGCGATACTGAACAGCTGGAAACACCCTAGGTGCCCACCAATAAGAGAACATCTCAATAAACTAAGGGACATTCTTATGGGGGAAGACCCCAGCAGTTACCCAAAAGGAGGCACGTCTGTGTGGAGTGACATGGAGAACTTGCCAAGACATAAACTAGTGAGTGAAGTAGACAAGTAATAACAATATGCATAGAATTGTGAGAAGTAAACCAAGCATAAATATCTTCTTTTTTTTTTTTTTTTAATGGAAATTCACAAACGTATAAGGGGAAAAAAAACAAGGAACTCCTGGTACTCATCACCCAGCTTCAACAACAAAGTGTATTTCCGTATACACATATCCCCCTCTACCTCAATACTGTGTAGATTGGCCAACCTTTTTTTTTTTAAAGATTTTATTTATTTATTTGACAGAGATCACAAGTAGGCACAGAGGCAGGCAGAGAGAGACGGGGAAGCAGGCTCCCTGCTGAGCAGAGAGCCCAATATGGGGCTCGACCCCAGGACCCTGAGATCATGACCTAAGCCAAAGGCAGAGGCTTAACCCACTGAGCCATCCAGGCGCCCCATGGCCAACCTTTCAATTCCTTTAACATGCTGGGCCCTGACCTGGTGCCATTCAACTAGTTTTTCCCTCCCCCTGGAAGGCTGGGTTGACTCCTTGTCATTCAGTCTCAGTGGAAACTTTACCCTTCCACCCTTCCCTGACCACCCAATTCAAAGTCCCTGTGGCATTATCTGCTTGTTTTTTAGCCTCGTGTTAAACACTACTGTATCTTGTGTACAGCAGCTCCTGGCAAGGTAGACACTTAAAGATACCCGATGTGCCTCACAGTTTCTTCATTTTCCCAGAAGAACCCTCCCCCTCAACCAATTGGTTTTGACCAATATGTATACATAAACTTTAAGGGCACTGATGCAATATATAAATACACTTCTATAATGTTTTATGTATTCATGTAGCTATATACACCTTTAAAGGTACATTAAAGACATATATTAATTTGGAAATGCTGCTTTATTCCTTACTTGTATTTCATGACACAGCTTTAAAATGCTAGCTCCTCACCAGCACCTTTGACACCCGAGTTGATTTTATGACCGAAGCTATTTTTAAGCCACATGATGGGCACCTGCCTGGCTCAGTCGGAAGAGTGTGCAACTCTTGATCTCAGAGTCATGAGTTTGAGCCCCACATTGGGTGTAGAGATTACTTAAATAAATAAAACTAAAAAAAAAAAAAAAAAAGACGAAGACATGACAAAGCACGCCATCTGAGTTGTTTAGAATATGAGCATTTTTTGAACCTGTGTACGACCCCGTTTCTACAACTATATCCCAGCCCCAAGAACCATTCCCATGACATTTGCTTTATTCGTTTATCCTGTAGTTAAATATTCATGGTCTCCACAAACATAACCACTCACTGTGTTTTGTTTTGTTTTAAGATTTATTTATTGAGTTGGGGGCGGGGGGGCAGGAGGAAAGGGAGAAGCAGACTCCCCAGTGAGCAGGGAACCTGACCAGACTCGATTCCCGGACCCTGAGATCATGATCTGAGCCGAAGGCGGAGGCTTAACCGACTGAGCCACCCAGGTGCCCCTCAACTGTGTAACTTTGAAGTGGCGTTTAGTTTGTGAGGCTATATACTCAGGAAGAATTACTAAAGCGAGATTAAGACCCTCCCCCTCCTTTTTCTGAATCTGTCGAGTGACCTCTGTAAGCCTCCAAAACTGTCATCGATTGAAATGATTCTAGTCAAGCAGTTGTTCAAAAAAAACGACTTGCGAGAGCAGGGCATAATTTCAGAGATTTTTAAGGACTCGAGTGTAAGAGATTCCCTTTCATCTGAGGAATAATTTGCAGAGAAAAAAACGCCTCGTCTTACATCCAAGCATATACAATATCCCCTAAATAAATGATACAAATGTACAGAAAAATCTCTGAAAACAGATCATAGTTACCACCTTTGGGGAGGGAATGGAATGGATGGACAGGTGGCTACTTTGGGCGGAAGGACCAGGAGGGCTGTCTTGTTAATAGGACTGCATATAACTTGTATTATCTAGAAGGAGAAACAGTCCTGTGTGAGAGTGTGGCACGGCCAGCCACTGTGGGACCCAGCTTTAACCTTGAACTTCTGTGTGACCTTGGGGAGCTCCCTTTCCCTTTCTGGGCCTCAGTGGCTTCGTATCTGTGACAGACTGGTTTCTTGGTGTGGAGAGGCACAGGGCAAGAGAGAGACTCACACTAACGATTTTTTCTGTTCTCAGATAAGTTAACTGAGAGCCAGCTAGGGAAATCAGTGTGGTTAAGAAGGTTACCCAGAGGCAGAGCCAGCATTAGAACCCCATGCATGCTGGGTCCCAGACCAGCCTGCGCTCACCACATACAATAAGGCAGCAAGGCCTGCCCAACCAGAGAGAACCCTCTGCCTTGGCACTCTCACATGACCGTGGCCTACACGCCATCACACCCAGCTCCGAGCCAGGTATCGGAGGGCGCATTTATGGTTTACTTTTCTGCTCTTCAGCAGAAACCTTTCATTATCTTTTCCACAGAGTGGAAAAACCGTTTTGGCCAACTTCCTGACAGAATCTTCTGACATCACCGAATACAACCCAACCCAAGGAGTGAGGTGAGCCCCGACAAATCTGTTTCCCAGAGAGGCCCACTGCCCCCCTTTTGGTGCCAGTGGCATTCCCCAAGTATACGCTTCCCAAAGCGGAGATGCAACTATTGTTTTTGTTTCTAGGATCCTGGAATTTGAGAACCCACACGTGGCCAGCAACGCCAAAGGCACGGGCTGTGAATTTGAGCTGTGGGATTGTGGCGGTGATCCAAAGTACGTTTCCTTTAAAAGGGGTTGGCTTCGTCAAATGATTCAAGACTCAGCTGCCCGCCAAGCACCTTGGACTCTGGCCCAGCACACTTCCTAGCATGTATTAGGGGCATGATCAATTATTTGGTGACATGCACGGCTCTTGAAACCTGAACGATTGGGTTTTGACACCATGACAGGTCATCCGTCAGTTAACCCTAAGACATTATTTTTAAAGGCCTCAGCTAGAAACCAGAACCGCCTGGCATTCACCGTGCCCCCTCCTCTGCCTTACAGGTTCGAGTCCTGCTGGCCAGCCCTGATGAAGGACTCGCACGGGGTGGTGATCGTCTTCAACGCCGACCTCCCCAGCCACCTGAAGGAAATCGAGATGTGGTATTCCTGCTTCGTCCAGCAGCAGCTCCTCCAAGACACCCAGTGTCTGTTGATCGCACACCACAAACCAGGCTCCGGAAGCGATAAAGGAAGCCCGTCTCTGTGTGAGGACACTGCCCTTTCTCCTTTCTGCTCTTGTCTTGAGTGCTCTGGTCAATTTTATATTGTCCCTGTGTCTTTGAACCCAGCAGCTCTGTGCAATTATTGAGTGCCACCTGTGTCCTTGTTCTTTGTTCTTCTGACCACGTAAATTGGAATCTCCAGGTTGGAAGATCTGTCCTAGCAGCCAGGCCAGGCCAGAGATACTTTAAAAACAGGGAGACACCAAGAAGGAAAAAAAAAAAAAAATCTGGTTTTAGCCACTCATTAGTACAATGAGGGACATTCTTTCCTGACTGGTCTTGTCTCAGGAAGAACTCCCAGTTAGCATGTGACACACACCAAGACAGAGTGACGAAGTGCTCATGGAAGACCGCTCGCAATACTCCGAAATCTCTTCCTTTCTGGTATAAGAAGACGGGAAAGTGGCTTGTAGTGTTGTTATCCCATCACCAGGTGGCAGTGTGGTGGCACTCTTTATTGGGCACCTACTGTATGCCGAACACGATGCTGAGCTCACCTGCCCTGGCCTGTGGTGAAACGTTTCTTCCTCTGTTAAATCATGGCGGGCAGGACACAACTTTATGTTTGGCCTCTAGAAAGTTAAGCAGATTGGCTTCAATAAGACTCAGCTCACTGGGAGCCAGAAAGGGGCCCTCCTTAAAGGTTCATGCCTAATTACATTTATTTTCCTTTTAAAGCGCCCCCCTTGAACAAGCTGAAGCTGGTGCACTCGAATCTGGAGGATGACCCTGAAGAGATCAGGTCGGAGTTCCTAAAGTACTTAAAAAGCGTCGTCAGTGCAGTGTCTGAAAGAAGAGACCGGGAGGAGATGTCAATTATCACCTAAGCACCCTTTATCGGAACTCTTCCGCGTGGCACGTAAGGTCAGCTTGCTCCCCAGAGCAGCTCTGGCATCTTACCCAGCTACCGGTGTGTCCTTCTCCGTGTGGCTGTGGAAGACATTTCCCTTATCTACTCTCAGGGTCCACTCAGCCAGGGAGGGGACTCACACCATTCATTCCCTGTCCTTGGTATTGCCATTCTGAGTCCTTTACCCCAAACCTCTCCAAGAGCTGGAAAACTGAGTTGTTTTTCTTTCCTCTTCATATACGTCAAGTGACAAAAATTGTGGAATTGTAACCGTCAGAACCAAATGATAGGCAGAAGTTTAATCCCTGTGTATTGGTTTGAAGGTGATTTTCACTGCTTAGTTCATTCAGCAAAGACTGGCGTTGGTCATGCTGCACTGTTGTAGCTGTTGACAATAAACAGCAGGAGCGAAACAGAAAGAAATCCCTACCCTCGTGGGGCTGCCATTCTGTTCCTCTAAATTACAGGGAGGTAGGGTGCAACACTCAGGTCCTACACCTTCGATATGGGGGAAGATGATAGATTCTTCCATTTTCCGTAATTGGCCTAAATCTCATGTTCTGCTCCTCCTAGATAAGGAGGGGGCCTAGACCACATTTGATGCCAAATGAGGGTGCAATTGATCCTCCTTCATGGGTGCTGCTTTGCAAATTTGCCTGCTAGCTCAAACTGATCTGTAACCCCCAGATCAATACAGCGCTTTCCGTGATTCAGAGCGGCCCCAAATTGGGATCATCGGTCACGCATCTTTCCAGCTGAGGCTGAAACGTTCTGCTTTCTTGTTTCAGCCTCATAAACAAGTGTCCTTGTCACAGCCTATTGGGTGCCACATTGTCACATTTCTGTGCTTTTCCTTGAGTGGTTTCGCTGTTTAAAATGACCCCCAAAGGTGGCACGGAAGAGTTGGCTAATGTTGCAAAGTGCAAGGAAGCTGGGATGTGTCTTATCTAAACCGGTGCTTTCCAAAAGCCTCATTCCAGCCTGAGTTCTTTGCTGTTGGCTGTGAGTTCAGTGTCGATGAAATCAACAATGTATATCGAATAAGATGTCTTTAAACAGAAGCGTCCATAAAACAAGGTTACATATTGATGGTAGATGAAATGTGATCAGAGGCGCACAGGCACGTGACCCTGCATTTCCCCAGAAGCAGGGGTCTGGCATCCCTCATCCAGTGCATGGGGCGAATTTACAGAATATAAGGACCATGAATAGTGAGACTCAACTTGTTTTTCTTTTTTTTTTTTTAATATTTTATTTATTTATTTGCAGAGAGAGAGAGGGAGAGAGAGCGAGCACAGGCAGACAGAATGGCAGGCAGAGGGAGAAGCAGGCTCCCTGCCAAGCAAGGAGCCCGATGTGGGACTCGATCCAGGACGCTGGGATCATGACCTGAGCCGAAGGCAGCTGCTCAACCAACTGAGCCACCCAGGCGTCCCTCAACTTGTTTTTCTATCTCCTACAATTTGAAAGTGTCCATGTTAGTTCAGTCTCTAGGATAAATATTTTATCAATTCAAGGTTGCAATCTACTTCTGCGCCCTTTTCCCCAAGGTGTCAGGGTGTCTGGACAGGGTTTTGCTACTGTTGGGGCAGCTGTACCAAGGGCAGGTCCTCTGGTTCCCTTCCTGACCTCTGTCAGGATGTCACTGGCCACCCTGCTGGCCATGTCATGTCAAGGCCAGGACTGGTACGGCCAATAGCATGGGTTTTCCCCACAGAACTAGGAGTCCCAGGCTGACTCTGCCACATCCTGGCTGGGCCTGGCCCTGCACATCTCTGAGAACCAGCTGTGCCCTCCATACATCCCACATCTCTGTGGGTCTCTGTGGCAGGATCACTGCACTCCTTGCCACAGCTGGCCTGTCTGGCGCATCCTCAACTCTCAGCTTCCTGGGAGAAAAACAGGATTTTCAGGGGAATCGAGAATATAGCAGGTGAATATTCTCAAATATTATCCAGTTACAGTAGTAAGAGATGTAGCATTCTCATTATAAACCTGCAAGGAGGTTTACTTGATCACTTAGGATAACTTTTTAATTTAACAATCCTGTTACGCTTTTTACACTTGGTATAAACTATGCATAATATAAAATTTGCCATTATAACCATTTATAAGAGTATAGTTCTGTGGCATTCCATGCATTTGCAGTGTTGTGCACCCATCACCATTTTCTATCTGCAGAACATTTTTGTCATCCCAAACTGAAATGCTGTACCCTTTAAACACTAACTCCCTATGCCCCCTCCCCCAGACTCCTGGCACCCACCATTCCACTTTTTGTCTCTTTGAATTTGACTATTCTAGGGACTTCATAAAAGTAGAATCATAACAGTGTTTTAAGTTTTGTGACTGGTGTATTTCGCTGAGTAGAATGTCCTCAAGTTTCATCTGTGTTGCAGCAGGTGTCAGAATGCCCTTCCTTTTTAGAGCTGAATAATATTCCATTGTATGGACAGATTGCATCTTGTTTATCCATTCATCTGTTGGTGATTGTAAATAATTTACTAGAACATTAGTGTCCCATTGACTGAGGATGTCTTTTTTTCCAAAGATTTCATTTTTGAGTAATCACCACACCTAACATGGGGCTCGAACTCACAACTCTGAGATCAAGAATCACACCCTCCACCGACTGAGCCAGCCAGATACCCCCCACCTAGAATATTTTTGAAGAAGATTGAAGCATTGAACTTCTCCAAGATTTTATTTTTATTTAAATATCCTTGATATCTGGACATCATTATCAGCTTAGAAGGTAGAATATACATAACATTTTCTAAAAAGTTTTTTATGATCTCAGGGGAACTTTCCTTCAGATAATACATGTAAAAAAAAAAAATGTTATATCATCCTAACACCTAATTTGTAAAAACCATCAAAAGTGTTAATGCTCAGAATAAGCAAAGATGGTGAGTTTATAGCTTGTCGTACAAGTGAGTTTGCTTTAATCTTAGGAATTTGTTCATAATTTTTATATTTGGATTCCTTTTTTTTTTTTTTAAGCTCTAGGCCCAACATGGGGCTTGAACTGATGACCCTGAGATCAAGAGCTGCATGCTCTACTGACTGAGCCAACCAGACGCCCCTATTTTTGGAAATTTTTTTTTAACATAGCCAATCTGAAAACATATTACGTAGGTCTTTTCCAGTGCGAGTGAGAGAAAAGTAGAGACGCTTAAGAGAGATGAATCAGTGGTGTGGGTACTCTTCACGTCGACAACAAGGAGGCTGAAATGGAGCTGTGTGGGCTGTTTGCCAGAGAGAGTGGTATTTGCTCATGAGGCCAATGTCCTGGTGAATTTAGACTGAACTACATTCACCTCTTAGCCAACTGCCTGGTTACTTGCGAGCACATTTTAAGTCCAAGTTAATTTCCTTCTGACCTGCTCTCAATGGGAACACGTGTAAGGAACACAGGATAGCCTCAAGGCCAACCATAGTAAATCATCTTTACACAATAGTGGCAGTAATAATAACTGGTCTGCAGAATACGGCTCCAGAACAAAAAGCAATTGTTTTTATCTGATTATTGATGAGAAGCCAAGAGTTCAACAGAAAAATTAACCCCAGCAGCGTGCATTTACGGGGGGGCAGAGTGCAACCCGTGTAAGTCCTCGAATAGAGAGAAAGAGTTGCATTTGAATAGGCCGCGTGTGCCCGAGTTCTAAGGGGACAGTCCATGAAGAAGTCCGTCTTCCCCATCCCAGAAACCTGTTTCCTCTCAAGAAGCCACTTACCAGGGTGCCTGGGTGGCTCAGTGGGTTAAGTGTCTGACTCTTGATATCAGCTCAGGTCTTGATCTCAGGGTTATGAGTTCAAGCCCTGTGGCTAGGCTCCACGGTAGGCATGGAACTACTTAAAAAAAAAAAAGAAAAAAAAGAAGCCACTTACCTTCCATTTTCTACTAGATACAGTCTGTGCACATACAAATGTGTTGTGTGAAAGGAAATGATAGCAGACTTCACATTTTCCTACAACTTGCTTTTTTCACTTTTCTTATCTTAGGATTGTGTGCAGATACATAGAGAGCTGCTTTATTCTTGTTCGTAGCTGCAAAATAGTCCACCTAACCATTTATGTCACGATTTTATACTAGATAATTTTAATAACCATTTATGTTGAAATAGTATCTTTTTACTGATGGACATTTTTTTTTTTTTTAATTTTATTCATGTGACAGAGAGAAAGCCAGAGGGAACACAAGCAGGGGGAGTGGGAGAGGGAGAAGCAGGCTTCCCGCAGAGCAGGGAGCCTGATGCGGGGCTCGATCCCACGACCCTGGGATCATGACCTGAGCCGAAGGCAGACATTTAACGGCTGAGCCACCCAGGTGCCCCACTGATGGACATTTTTAACAATACTGAAATACATGATTTCGGTCATAACTATGCTTGAATGTGAAATTTTAGGAAGGTGCTTTCAACCATCAGCCCTTACGAGGGAAAGGAAAGGTTGCTGGTCTTGGCATCCTAGGTCTGATTTCTCATTTCTTATTGATTGATTGATTGATTGATTGACAGTCACAAGGAGGCAGAGAAGCAGGCAGAGAGTGGGGGGAGGGGAAGCAGGCTCCCTGCTGAGCAAGGAGTCATAATGTGGGGCTCGATCTCAGAGCCCTGGGATCATGACCTGAGCCGAAGGCAGAGGCTTTCACCCACTGAGCCACCCAGGCGCCCCTGATTTCTCATTTCATAACATTTTCTTACTGCACAACGGGATTTTTGCCATGCGTATGCTAGCGTATGGGGAGATTACTTTCTTTGTATCGCAGATGGGACAATGCGTGTGAGAGCCGCAGAAGCATGGAGGAGTCTGGTCACGGGAAACTCAGGAGTTCAGCATGACTCCAGTGACTGTATGTGCAGCAAGTTTGGGACTGGTTGAGATGGCGGGGGGTGGGGTGATGGGGGGGAGGCAGTGGGAGTGGGTGTCTCTGAGTGGTGGGAGATTTAGGGGATGGTGGGGAGAAGATGAGCAGCCAGATGGTGAAGGGCCTCTCAGACCAGACCAAGGAGTTAGGGTCTGAGGTGCCCCTGAAGAGTCATCCCTCCAGATGAATGCGGTCAGCTCTCCACTTGAGAAATAAATCCTAATGGCAGTGTGAGAGCTGGATGGGAAGGACACGTGTAGAGGTGACTGCTGTCATTCCTTGGTTTGCGCCTGCATTGTCCCAATCTTTTTTTTTTTTTTAAGATTTTATTTATTTATTTGACTGACAGAGATCACAAGTAGGCAGAGAGGCAGGCAGAGAGGGAGGGGGAAGCAGGCTCCCTGCTGAGGAGAGAGCCCGATGCGGGGCTCCATCCCAGGACCCTGAGATCATGACCTGAGCTGAAGGCAGAGGCTTTAACCCACTGAGCCACCCAGGCACCCCCGCCCCAGTCTTTAAGGCCAGCATCCTTAGATCTTTCTCTGCTCCATCTTCACATTGTTTATCTGACTCAAACCTCCCTCTGACACTTGGCTATAAGGACACCTATAATTGCTGGACAATCTCCCCATCTAAAGGTACTTAACTTAATCATATCTGCAAAGACCCCTTTTTTCCAACCAATGAAACAACACTCACACTTTCCAGGGATTTGGGTCCTGAGATCTTTGGGGGCCGTCATTCAGCCTCAGTGCACCTAAGGGACTAATGGAAGAGGAGCAGGCTCAGGGGGAGGGGGAGTATGGAGAGATGACAAATGACTAGTCCAAGGCGACCCATCAAGTTAGGACAGGGACCAAACTGGCCCCCAGGCCCCTGTTCTTTCCCCTGTCCTGTGGTAACTGGGCAGGCAGATGAGTCCACAGATGAACATGGCCCAGAATGTCACCCCTGAGACTGAACCCTAGTAAAGCAATAAGGACAGTGACAGCAGCAAGGCAAACAGCAACTCTTGAAGCCGAGCCACCCAGAAAATGGTTTGCACATATGTTGCAGATAGAACTAGCATCATATTATCCTACTTCCTGAAACCAATCAAGTCAGAGAGTAGTACTGAACTTGCGAGGAAAACCATGAGTTAGTCATTTAACATCACAACTCAAATGTCCACATCTCCTGATTGCTCAGGGAAGCTCCTGGAGATCATTACACTTTTCGTGGAACATCAGAAGACCCAAACACTGCAAGATAGCTAAATTGTTAGAACAAGAACAGAGGTTTGCTGGTAACTGAAAACCTATAAGAGTTTTTAAAAATACCAATTAAGGGTTGCCTGGGTGGCTCAGTGGGTTAAGCCTCTGCCTTCAGCTCAGGTCATGATCTCAGGGTCCTGGGATGGAGCACCGCTTCCTCCCCACCCCCCACCCCTACCTGCCCTTCTGCTTGCTTGTGTGCTCTCTCACTGGCGCTCTCTCTCTCTCTCTGTCAAATAAATAAATAAATAAACTTTAAAAATACCAATTAAAAAAGTAACTGCACAACTCAAGGAAATCACTCTGAACTATGACTCTTCTAGATCTTGACCTCAGCCTTCCCCACCTGGAATATCCTGGCCTTGGCTGGTACTTTCTCAACAAATGTATTCTTTTCTTCGGCAACAAATGAAGGATCCCCATTTTTAAAAAAACCAAATCCAAAGAGATTAAATTAGTGAGGAGGGAGGAAATTCTCTGCTTTTGAATGTTAAGAACAGATGACATTTTTAATGCGACTTCGAAACCGCTTTATCAGTTAAATAATTCTCTATGTTTATGATCCTGGCCATTCTTCCTACCAAAGTTAAAAGCCAATGGAAATGTTGTGTCTGCCAAGTATTCCCACTTCAAAAGGGGAGTTCATGGTGCTTTGATGTGAGCAACACCTCATCTATCTTCCTGCAGTTCATTCCTATCTAGGCTTTCTGATAGCTTTTAAAAGTATGCCTCCTTTCTCAAAAGCCTCAATGCAGATTTACCCCACTCTTAAGCAGCTCTTAGGATGGGGCATAATTTTAGATCTTAGACATTCAAAGTGCTATGTAAAATAAAAATAACTCCTCTATTTTACATTATTGTCTAATTGAAATTCTGTGATAAGTACTTTGTACAAGAACCATCCTTCTTTTCTCTTTTGTATGACTTCACAAGACCTGGAAAGCACCTAGGTGTGTTGCCCATATGACGGAATGAAATATTTTGTTCAGGGGAATTCAATTCTAATTTTTTCAGAGTGTGAGTGACTTGGTTTCTACTTTAGGAACCTACTTCAAGTACTTTTCAAGGATATCTTGTAAATACAACTACACTTGGAATTTATCACCCTTTTTGGTTCAAAGCAGGAAGTTGTGCCTTACACTTTTAAAAAATGGTGACAATAGTTTTGAGGTATTAATCGCAAACAAGATGAATCTAAAAAAAAAAAAATCGTTCTTATGTATGAGGTTAATAGCCCGAGACAGTAAGGTCAAATATATAATAGCCAAGGAGCGTGAAATTAATTATATTAGCTGCTGAAAAGCCCTAAGCAGAGCAGGGACGATCACTTTGGCGGCCGCATGGAGAGATGACTTAAGGGGAATGTGACTGGGAGCAGGCTGACAAGGAAATCCAGAGTGTCTGAAACACAGCACTGGCGATTGGCATGAAGAAAACGGGACAGGTGGGCGCCTGGGCGGCCCAGTGGGTTAAAGCCTCTGCCTTCCGCTAAGGTCGTGATCCCAGGGTCCTGGGATCGAGCCTCACGTCGGGCTGTCTGCTCAGCAGGGAGCCTGCTTCTTCCTCTCTCTGCCTGCTTCTCTGCCTACTTGTGATCTCTATCAAATGAATAAATTTTTTAAAAAGAGAGAAAAAAAGAAAACGGGACAGGATCCATAGGTAATTAAGAAGTAAAATTTGTGTTTGAGTGGACAAGAAGGAAGAAGGCGAGTTTAATCCCCTATCTACAGTGTTGCCTGGTTTATCGCAGGTGCTCAATGTAGTGACAGTTAATGACTACACTTCCCATAGGCCTTAGGGCAGAGTCGCCCGCATTTCCCAGAGGGCTCTGCGATGCCCACGCTGGCCCTGAGCGTCTGTGGAAAAGGTAAGCAGGCGAGGATGCGCTCTTTAACGTTGCTTTATAACCAAATTTCCCACTCTGCTTTCCTCCCCTATCCTCCTTCTCCGTCTCCCGCTCCTGTGTTCACCGGCTTCAGGAGCCCAAACACCCAGAACTTGACTCCTTTGGCGACAGCTCGGTTGTTACCGTTTCAGTGTCGAGCGACCGGAAGTGGGGTGCACCTCGGGCCTTCTGGGAAATGTAGGTCCGTCTTCCCATGCCCTCGGTTTGGCGTTAGGACTCCGTCTCCTCGGGCCCCAGAGCCAAAGCCCTTGTGGTGGGGACACGTGACCAGCTCATCTGAAAGCTTGGGGGACTGTTCCGCGCACGGGCCCCTCGCAAACCCAGGCCACCGACGGTTGCAGAGCGGAGGAACTCAGCCGGTCTCCATGGTGACCGGCTCGCCGCAGAGGCCTCTGGGAATTGTAGTTGGGCCGGAGACGGCCCGTGCGCCGAGTTCCGAGCGGTGGCGGTTACTGCTCGCCACTGCTGTAGGTCGGAGCTTGGCGGCGTCCGGGGTAGCTCTTCCGCGTTTCCTCGGCCTCCGGGAGCCCAGGCAGACGGGCGGCCGCCCGGAAAGGCGGGGTGTGGGCCCGGGCTCCAGGGAAGGTATCTGGCAGGCGTTTTGCAGAGGCTGGGACAGTGGGTCACAGTGATGGAAGCCACATCAGAGCGTGGCCTCGAAGGAACGCTTGGTCCAGTCTTTCTTGTAGAGAAGGGGTCCCCAAGGCCAGAGAGAGTGCATGATTTGCCCCAGAGCAAGGCCAGAACCTAGTCTGTCTGCTCACGCCTTTCTTTCCAGCACAGAGCGTGGTGCCTGGCACAGGGCAGACGCCCAGACGTTGGTTAAGTGTCCTTTTGTTCTAACGACAGCCACCTGAAGTACTTCTTTCTTTCTTTCTTTTTTTTTTTTTTTAAGATTTTATTTATTTATTTGACAGAGATCACAAGTAGTCAGAGAGGCAGGCAGGGAGAGAGAGGAGGAAGTAGGCTCCCTGCTGAGCAGAGAGCCCAATGTGGGGCTCGATTCCAGGACCCTGGGATCATGACCTGAGCCGAAGGCAGAGGCTTTAACCCACTGAGCCACCTAGGCGCCCCCACCTGAAGTACTTCTTAACAAACTACAAGATTTTTAAAAATTAATTTAAGAGGGAAGTGGACTTTCCTCCCTAAGGAGACTTATCAGCCAGATGCTACCTGTAAACTTTATAAGGACTATGAGTCTAACAATTGTGCAATTTTTTAAAAATCTGGTACATGTGAACATTGGCAATATGGCAGAGCCGCTGTTTAAAACTTTTAGTTGTGAAAAGGCTGTTGGGGTTGTGCATTAAAAAGGAAAAGAGTCTTAGAGACACATACTTTAAGTTTTAAGGTCAAAATGATGTCTGAGATTCGCTGGAAAAAATACCCAGTGTGGCCAGTGAGGGGAGACAGGAATGGTAAGGGACACCTGAGAGGGGGTTGTACTATTTTACTGTCTTTAGTGGTGTTGAAAAGGACCATAATCAAGGGGTTTTATTTCATGTTATTGTGCTTCAGAACGTGTCTGAAATAGGAAGAGCTTCTCTGAAATGTGAGCCTCCCTGGGGTCTTCTGGCAAGAATGAGCACCACAGTGAGGGGCACTGTGTCCCAGCGCCCCCAGGTCCTTCAAAAGCAGGACAGAATTCTGACCGTGAAGGCGGAGGCAGAGGACCAGGCTGCCCAGTGATCAGCCTCCCAGCTGAAAGCTGGCCTGTCCTGGCTTCAGAGAGTTTAAGACCAGGAGGCTCAGGGCCCTGCAAGGTTCTGAGATGCTCTGGGAGAGAACTAAGTGTGAAGATAGGGAGGGGTGGGTCTTCCTAGGAGAACGAAGGCCATGTCTGTTTTGACCCAACACCATGTCTGTGTTCCTCTTCCCTCTCCCCTGGTGCCTTTGGGGATTGAATTCGATTTTGGATCATTTCCTAGGTTTTTTAATTTTTTCTTTTCTGACATTCTCATTCTTCTTACAGGGAGGTACTTCAATTAAGTCATTATTTAACCTGCTCAAATCTGCATCATTCTTTACAGAAACTGTAATATGTGTTCTTTTGTCATGACCCACAGTCACATGGGGGTTTCCTTTCTGGCTGAGTTTTCCACTCCTGGAGTTCTCTTATCCACTGTGTTCTTGAAACTTCGAAGTAAGGGTTTCACCATACCTCTTCTGGATACCTTTTTGCAGAAAGACTAGCCAAGACTCTTCTTAGCAGACTTCTTCTTTTTTTTTTTTTTTCAAGATTTTATTTATTTATTTGACATAGAGACAGCGAGAGAGGGAACACAAGCAGGGGGAGTGGGAGAGGGAGAAGCAGGCTTCCCGCCGAGCAGGAAGCCCGATGCAGGGCTGCATCCCAGGACTCTGAGATCATGACCTGAGCGGAAGGCAGACGCTTAACGACTGAGCCACCCAGGCACCCCTCTTAGCAGACTTCTTACCTCTTGTTTTTTGGTAATAGGACTGTAAGTGCTCATTGCAAAGCCAAATAACACCACTAGGGGGCTGCTGCTTTAGCCTGGCCGTGCCCCTGATCCTCGCAGGAGCGGAAGAGGCCAATAGACTTCACAAACTTGGATACAGCCATGATCACTTACATCCGGAGAACATGACGTCCCTTTCTGTGGAAGTGTGGTTTGACTGAAATAAGTGACGCTGAAATAAGTACACTTTGTACAACTTCTAGAGTCTCCTGTCACCAGTGGGATCTGTGGGACACAGAATTAGGGGAGGCCAGAGGCCGGCATGACATTCACCTGGTGCCCACCAGAATGGATGGATGGATGGATGGATGGATGGATGGATGGATGGTTAAAAGTATTGAAATGCTTCTGGACTGGCTGGGAAGCCGCTGCCGCTCTGTGTCCCCGAGTGCCCTGCCAGCCTCCGTGGCCACCCCAGCGACTCGCCCCCCCCACCCCGTCCCCCGACCTTCATGATCTTCCCAGGGTCCAACATGTAATGGCCATCACCTGGTCTTACAAGGGGCTTCTGGATCTCCAGCTGAGACCAGCTCTGTGTTTGGGCCCTTCCAGTCATAAAGTGTAAGATCTTCCTTGGCCTTAAGCTTCTAGAACCTCCTCAGTGGCCATGGTCGTGAAGGGCAGCTGAGCACCATAGCCCAGAGAGAGCTGGAAGCAGCTGGATTCAGGTCCTGGCTCCGCTGCATGCTAGCCGTGCTGTGCCTCTGTTTCCTCGTCTGTAAGCATCAAGGAGGAGAAAGTGCTTTGTAAACTATGAAGTGCCTGCGTGCACAAGTTATTTTTCTAATGATGATTACGGGAGTTCTTTGACCAACACAGGACCACACCCTCAAATCCAGCTTTCCTTCCCTTGCCTGGGCCCCCCTGTTTCTGCAGTTACCTCAAGCTTTGACCCCACGATGCCCTTCCTTGGAGGTCACTAACCTTGCCCCTTGGGGCAGCTTCATCAGCCTTCCACCTCTCACACCTGTTGCTGCCCAGCTGGGAGAGCCTGAGTTCTTCCCAGCCTTCTCAGAATCCCCTTCCTGTCCCCTCACCATTCCCTCGCCATCCCCACCCCTTCAGACCCCTGCTTTTTCCTCATCCTCTCTCCAGCTTTGTAACATAACTTGGCGGGCGGGGGGTGGCGTTCTCCTTCAGAATCTCACTGTATTTCATGACCTGCTTTAAAAGAAAAAAGGGGGCGCCTGGGTGGCTCAGTGGGTTAAAGCCTCTGCCTTCGGCTCAGGTCATGGTCCCAGGATCCTGGGATTGAGCCCCACATCAGCCTCTCTGCTCTGCAGGGAGCCTGCTTCCTCCTCTCTCTCTGCCTGCCTCTCTGCCTGCTTGTGATCTCTGTCAAATAAATAAATAAAATCTTAAAAAAAAGAAAAGAAAAAATATTTATTTATTTATTTATTTGACAGAGACACAGTGAGAGAGGGAACACAAGCAGGGAGAGTGGGCGAGGGAAAGCAGGCCTCCTGCGGAGCAGGGAGCCCAATGCCCAAGACCCTGGGATCATGACCTGAGCAGATGCTTAACCAACTGGACCATCCAGGCACCCAAAACCTGCTTTAAAAAAAAAAAATTTTCTTTAGAGAGCGAGAAAAAGAGCATGCGAGGGGGCGGGGGGGGGCATAGGGGGTGGGAAACAGTCTCTAGTGGACTCCCCACTGAGCATGAAGCCCAACATGGGGCTCCATCCCAGGACCCTGAGATCATGACCTGAGCTGAAACCAAAGTTAGCTGCCTAACCAACCATACGACCCAGGCGCCCTGCATAACCTGCTTTTCTTTTTTAAAAACCGTGTGATCACTAATTACTTTTCTATAACTTCATTTTTCACTGCTGTGATATACGTCCTGGTTTATTCCATCCATCCCCAGCGGTGCGTTTTATTTCCATGGCTTTTCTTTGCAGAGCGAACAGGTAACATTTGGCTTTTCAACATATGATTGCAGGTGGTGACTTCAGGAGCAAGGACTAGGCTTTCACCTTAAATCAAGGAGCTTGCTGAAAGAAGATCCCAAGAGTGACTCTTCACAGGTACCAGACCTGGGAGACACCTCAGAATGTTCCAGAACCTTAGGCCAGCACTGGGGAGCCTCCACACGGGAGGCCAAGCAGTTGCCCTGCCCAAGAGACGAGATGCAAGCTGGAGAGGGAAGAAGCAGCCACGACGGTGACAGAAGTGACCAGAATTCCAGACCAGGTGAGTGCTTCGTTCGAAGTCAGAAAAGTTGTCCAGATAGAGACCTCATATACACAGCACGCATGGCCACAGTTTGTGGGCAAACCCAGCCGTCATTGAGCATCAGCCTGCAAAAGAGAGGACCCTCCATGTGGGCATAGGGAATAGACTCCACATCACCCAGAACCTGGCAGTCAGAACCCCCTGCGTGACCAGGTCAGGAGGGCGGCACACGGAAGAGAGCAAGTGATCACATGAGCGGGAGAGGCAGGAGGGAGCAGCGGGTGAGAGCCAAAGGAGGACATAGCTAGAGCGACAGCAGGGAGGGCTCCTTCAGGAGGCCTCGTCCCCCAGCCCTGGTGCTGGTGTGGCCCTGCAGCTGGCCGGGCTCTGTGCTCCTGGGGTGTGGAAAGGCCCGGGAGCGGGTCCTCACACAGCCGTTCTGCTCTCTCCTTAGCCCCTGCCCTCCCCTTTAGTCCCCTCTTGGGCCACTTTTATGTCTGTTCAGCCTTAAAAAAAATAGTAATAATACATTTATTCTCCTATTAACAAAAGGAATACGTGTCTAGAACAGAAAATTTTAAAATAAGTCGAAACAAAATGAAAAAAAAGCAGTCATCTGTTTTGAAATCATGGGTAACATTGACCGTCTCTCTAGCATCTGTTTCTGAGCATATATACACATTTTCCCCATTATCCAGATTTCTCTTAAAAACAAAAAACAGGAAAAAACAGGTGGGAGACCCCCTGGGGTCGACGGCCACCTCCAGCCGGGACTTACCTTCAGGGCTTTTCAGGGTGGGAAGCAAGAAGGCCCCGCCTGCCTGTTTGTGAACGCAACGGCAATACCCATTTTTGGCCACAAGAGGGGGGTGTTTGCTCTTGTACGTGGGTCCGCAAGCGGCCTGCGCTCCCTGCCCTGCCCGGGGTCTAGAACCCGCAGCTCCCGTCCAAGGCACCCAGTAAAGCGAGTCCTCGCTCCTTCTGCTCACTGCATCTCTTGGAAACCCTTCTTGTTCCGCGAGGGGAAAAAAAGAGCTGCCAGCCTCCCTCTTCCACCACGGCTGCCTGAATTTGTGGAATCCTTGGACAGCTCTCTCCTCTCTATGGCAGCCGTGGGCTTCCCGGGGAAGGGATAAACCACACACCTGCTCCGGTCACCCCTACATGTGACCCTCTTCACGGTTTCCCATGGCTCTCAGGGTCCGTTCTGAACTGCGTGCCTCCCTGCCTGCGCTGTTTCCTCACACACACACGAGACGGTCCGTCTTTGGGCCCCTCTCACTCTGCTCAGTCACCCGCAGACCTTCCCGCACGTTCCTCTCTGCACCAGGCAGGCTGAGGCGTCCTCTTCTGGGTCTTAGCCAACGTGTTGCTTCTTCCCGAAAGTTGCCCTCAAGCCTGTGAGTCTGGGTTACATAATTCTCTGTGCTTCCCCTTTCAAATTGCACAGCATGCGGGGTTGTCTGCTTCCTTCTAGAATGGCAGTTCCATGGGGGCAGGGCCGTGTCGGTGACTCACATCCCCAGGGCCAAAGTACAGTGCCTGGCCCTCCGTGGGGCTCGGTTTAGACTTGCCAAATGGATGAAGGAGGACTCGAGCCCTTCCCTGTCCCCTGACAATCGAGTCTGCAGAAGCCAGCCCCTTCCCTCCTTCATCCCCCTTCCCCCCAGTCCACACACTCCCTCTTATCATCCCCTGCGCCTCTGGAAACGTGGCCCGGGAAGGCCGTGGCATGAGTGAGACAGATGTCGCCCCAGGTCCCGGCTCGGCCACTTCCTAGGCGAGCCTGTCGCTTATTTTATTCACAAAGTGGAGCTAAGAGGCACCCGGCTCGCAGGGTCACTTGGCAGAGTCGCTTGGGCACGTGACACATGGCAGACAGTCAGGAGACCAGACTTCTTCCTCCCTGTCTCCCCAGCGCTCTCTCCCGAGCCCCCCTCTGAGACCGGAGACGCGGACACACTCTGTGCAATCTCAGAGGTGCCGCTGTTTTCCCAAGTCCCTTCTCTCCCCTCGGTCCCCCGGGCCACTTGCTGCTGGCCCCTCCTCCTTCCCTGTCCTTTATCCCCACCCACAACATGCAAATACTAGTGCCAGGGCCAGAGCAGAAGAGATGCTGAAAAGGCACTTGTTGGACAGATGAGCGCTTGAACGAGCCAGTCCCAGCAGCGTCCCCTGGGCTGTGTTCGCCAGCGTGGACTGTGTCACAGTGGTCACCAGCCTGTTCACGGACAGGTGGCCTCCTGCCCTCCGGAGCCCAGGCCCACACGGGCTGGGACTATGTGACGGCATCCTCACAAGGCTGAGGCAAGGAACAGGAAAGGTGACACCAGACTTTCCTGAAGACTGACGAAGAGGAAGGGCGATGTCCCCGTTCCTCTCTTCCGCTCAGCGCTGTGACCACACAGACCGTACTTGCTCAACTGTCACCCGAACAAACAGTCCCACGGGCCGTCTGTGTTCTCACAGCCAGGCCGTTACACCGCTGTTGCTAAAAGTTCCAAGTTGCAGCAAAATCCTTCTCTAGACTGCATTCTTCGTGTTTTTCTCCGATAGGTCCGAGCTGGTCGGACCGAGCTGGTCCGAGCATTCGGAGGCCGGTGTGGCGGCCCCCCTCAGGCCCCCATGAGCTCCCTCATTCCCAAGGAGCCGCAGCCCTCTCCCTAGTCAGGATCTTGGGGAGATGAATAAGGGCTGATTTCTGCTCAAATGATCGCCGCCCTCAATTCATTGCATCTGAAAGACTTGGCTCATGAATGACTTATCTGCTGTTGGGCGAGGTCCCTGCCTCAGCCCACAGAGAATGCCACTTTCTCCTGCATGGTGCTCGGAAGGTCGGGCTGACGTGGCTTGGTTTTTATGTGGCCCACGCTGCTCCTCTGTGTCCTCCCCATCTCTTAAGAGCTGCTTGCCTCCTCCTGATGATTTTCCTGCATCAGTGCCATTCATGGACTCTCTCTAGGATGAATTAGGAAATGAAGGAAATTTTCCCCAATTCATAATATTCAGAGATTTCCTCTATATGAATCGTTTGGTACCCTGCCAGAATTCTGCCCAAATGCATGGCCACGTGTATCACACCGGTGGAGTGAGGTTGGGGTTTAGAGTCAGGTTTTCTGAAGCGATGCCTTTACCAGCATAAAGTCTCCCGGTCCCAGCCTCTTGGGAGCAGCAGCCCTGCCCCCCAGGAGGGGTTCTACTCTGGAGGGGAGGCTAAGCTTTGGCCTCAGTCAGGATGTCCCAGTCCTGGCCTCACACTGTGATGACATCATAGGAATGAGAGTGTCACAAGTCCCATTTCCAAGGAACCGAGCTCTGCAGTGGCACCATCACGCCAGCCCCTGGCTGTGTCCTCCTGTGATGGCCCAGCAAAAGGAGAAGGCTCGGGGAGCCTGGGTGGCTACTGGGTTAAGCCTCTGCCTTCAGCTCAGGTCATGATCTCAGGGTCCTGGGATCGAGCCCCGCATCGGGCTCTCTGCTCAGCAGGGAGCCTGCTTCCCCCTTTGTCTCTGCCTGCCTCTCTGCCTACTTGCGATCCCTGTCTCTGTCAAATAAATAAAATCGTTAAAAAAGCAAAAAAGAGGAGAAGGCTCTACTTTCCTGGGGGGTGAGGAGGGAGCTGTGTCTGAGCGCCTGGGGTCATTGCCCACGTCATAGGTGCCCCTAGAATGAAGAGAGCCTACAGCTCCAAAGTTGCCCACTCTCCCAGCCTGGCCTGAAGCCTACCTTCCCCCCAAAGCCTTCCTGGGACTCTGTAGGCTACAGTTGTCCTGTGAGAGTTCATGGCCCACAAACCCCTTAGCACTCAGGCGATGCTCTAGGCCATCATGACCTTTCTACTACGCCTTCTCCTCCAACAGACTTCAAGGAAGCTCTACGAAGAAGAACCACATCCTGTCCATGCTGTTCTCCACGGCCCCTCTGAGCACGGCGGGACTTGGCCTGGAGACCGGGTGCAACTGTGGCCACTGCAGGCAAAGCCCACGGACTTGCGGTTCAGCACGGTCATGGGCAGAGATGCCCCCTGTGACCGAAGACGTGGCCTGCCTTGCCTTCTGGGGACGGTTGTCGCCGCACTCTTCCAGGTCACGCAGGAGGAAGGTGATCTCGTCCCTGTTGCCAGTGCTTGCCCCCGACACCTGCTCATGCCAGGCGGGCCAAGCACATTCTCCCTGTGGCCCGCCACGCATGGCGCCTGAGTAACTTCGGGGCGGGGAAGGCGGGGAGCAGGTGAGCGATCGGGATTGTTGTGGAACTGGCCATGCGGTGTCCTGGTTAGGTCTTGCCGGCGTAGGGACCACCCTCAGCAGGAACCCGCAGCCCTTTGAGGGCCCGGCGTGCGTCCGAAGCCCTTCTCCATATACGGTGCCTGGCTTAGCGCCCGGCTGGAGTAGGGGCGTGCTCCCACAGTTACCTGCGGCCAGGGAGTTCACGGAAGGCCCGAGGAGAACAGATGCTAGTGGCTGTCCTCAAGTGTCCCCCGCGCCCCCCACCCCCGTGAGTGCGTCCTGCCTTTGCGGTATGGCGAAGTCCTGGGTCCTCAGCACAAAACACAGACGCTGCCCCCTTGTGTTTGTGAGCTGCGGACTCCCTGTCTCCTTGGGCAGTGGGGGGCGATCCTGTGTATATACCCAGGGTTTTACAGAGCCTCAGAGCTCTCTGCTGCTTTCTTTTAAAGCTGGTGAGTTAAAATGTTCTAGGCCGGATAGTAGGTGCTGGTCCCGAGGGCTGGCGTTGCCCGTAGAACCACATCTCCTGGGAGCCCGAGGCTGCTTGCAAACGGCCGAACCTGGAGGCTGGTGGAGATGTGAGCAGGTCACCAACGGTTAAAGAGAGAGAGAAAGGGAGGGCCCTTGCCAGCTTCCTCTTTGTCTGCTTGCCAGGGGCTGTCCTGCTCACCCGAGTGTCTCTGGGCAGGAGCACAGCTGGCCACCAGGTGTGCATGCTCGGGCCTTGGAAGTTTGTGGCTGGAGTGTCGCAGTGGGTCACCAGAATGCTCTCTCACATGATTCCCCTAGTGACCATCCGGAGACCCCACTGAACAGAAATTAACGCACACAGGTAGAGGAGATCGAAAGAGATAATCCCCTGCCGGCTGGAGGGGGAGCAGGACGCTGGAGGGGCAGGCGGCTCTCAGCAGGCGGCTCTCAGGGAACTGGGGTGGGGGGGGGTGCTCGCGGAGCCTCCGGTTCTGGTCGGCGCATGCGTGAGCCTCGGACCAGCCCAGCCCGCCCTTGGTGCCCACGGTCAAGGGCTTCGCGTGCAGGACCCCGCCTAATCCCCAGCAGCCGTGGGAAGTCGCGTGTTCCTGTCCTCCTGTTCACATGAAGAAAATGAGGTTTAGAGAGGTTAAATAACTTGCCCAAGGGCCAGCAGCGAGCTGGGGGAGGGTCGGGGCTTCACATCCACATCTGCCCGCCCCTGTGGCTGTAAGGCGCTGCTTCTCCCCTTGTAGGAATTTCCCTTCGTCGCTGGAATCCCCAATCCACGCCGCGTCTCGGTTGTGGGGCCACATCGAAATGGTCCTGCTGGCACAGCCCCTTCTCGGCCCGCCAGAGCCGCACAGTGGTTTCTGAGAGACCAGGTCGCGTGGGTGCTGAACCTCCCAATGAGCCCCCCAGGTTCACGAGCAACACCCTCCCCCCCACTCTCTCGCGTTTATTGGAAGTTCTGTTGTGGGCATTTGGGGACAGGCTTGGGTCGCGGCAGATGTAAGAGTCTGTGATTTCTGCTCTCCGTTCTGAGTGGGGCCCTCAGGCAGAGCAAGCCGGGAACAATTTCTTTCTGTTCTACTGTGTCTGGGCCTCACCCCAAGAGGCCCAGATGGCTGGATTTGGCTACTGTCTGGTTGTGGCTGTAGGGTGAGGGCTTTGGTTCTGTCTGCCAGTGGGATCTGTCCCCTCTTCTTCACGTGGCATCCACTGAAATGGGGCGGAAGTGCCCGAAATGGTGTCTCCTCTTGCGTGTCTGGTGTTTTCATGGTCTCTCTTCAGTGGCGTGTGAGTCACTGTGACAGGCTTGTTCCTTATTCCCTCGGCTGTCAGCTGGCTTAGAGGGGAACACATGCCTTCGTTCTGCCAATAAAAATTAGGAGGAAGTGGGCTGGAGGAACGTCTGGGAAGAATTTTGCTTTTTGATTAAAGGAAGGGTGGTGAAGAGGCCTGGCCCTTCTTCCTGCTTCGGACATGGATGTTTGAGGACGTGACACTTAGAGCTGTAGCAGCCATCTTGGGACCATGAGGCAACAAGACCAAGGGAAAAAGCGAGCATACAAAGTTGGCCCAGCAGTCAGACAAAAAGAGCCTGGGTCCTAGATGACATTGTTGAGCCACTATACCTATCCTGGAATCACCTACTACCAGTCTTGATACGTTAATTAAATGTCTTTATTTTCTAAGCAGATTTCTGCTATTTGAAACCTAAGACATTCTTAGCCAGTATAGCAGTCCTCTGAACCTGTCCGTCATGAACTCCTTGGAGCCCCATGGCTCTTGGTTTAGATCCAAATGGGAAATCACCGCACGTTTAGACAGTGGAAATCTTAACTTAGGTGGTAGGAGATACAAGTCAAGATTTCTCACAGCCTACAGAGCAATTCCAGCACGTAGTCCCATCTCTCGGGGTCTGTTGGACTCAAATGAGGAAAGACAGATTCAGGAAAGTTCTATGTGCATGAGCATGAGTCTTCTAAAATGGAGCTCAGTGATGACTTTTGGGACCACAAGTGCAGGGAGGGGAGAGGGAGAGAGCCTAAGCATGGGCCAGAAAGCCATGGAAAGCACGCGGTACGGGGCAGCGAGCTGGGATGGACAGATGGCAGGTGGGTCGGGTCACTTCTGCGGGAGGCCAGGGTCCACAGCAGGATTTCACAAGGGCCAAGTACTGGCTGGGAGGAGTTTATGGCAACTGGAACTAAACTGGTGGAAAATGAGGCCTTCCCATTAGCACTCCAGCCAGCCTTTCTGACATTTTAGATCCTCTTAGGAACAGAGCTTGAATCGTGGCCGTTGCCTGGGTGCGGGCACTCCCACGTTTCTTCGTTCTTTGTTTCTTCTCCTCCTCCTCCCTCTCGCACCACTATTTCTTCCTGTTTTCTCTGCAAAGCCAGGAGCCAGAAATGCGCAAGATCTGAATCTCTTCTACCTCAGCTGGAGAGTAAAGATAGCAGGAGGCGAGGATGTCTTAGGGAGTCCTGGTCTGGGGATCGTCCTGGTTTGCTTGGGAGGTGGGAAAGCCGTCCGTTGGTAAGGACTAGATTAAGCTTTCTTCTGCCCCAACTTTGACCAAGCAGTGGGGACGGGGGTCTGGGGTGGGTGGGGGGGCTTCTTCAACACAACACAGGAAATTGTGTGGTCCTCCCTTCCCTTGTGCAAGGAGACGTTGATCTCAAGCACTCTAAGCCTTCCTCTTTCGATGTCTAGTTTCAGGTACATGACAGATAACCTGGCACCCTCCTCACGCATCCTACCAATATGTCATTGCACTCAGAACTTGAGAAAAGTCTCACCCACCCATTTCCCATTCCCACATCATCAGTAGTAGAGACACCTGGCCTGTAGAAGTTCATCAAATGAACGGGCCCCAAACATGGATGAGTTAGCAGCAGACTCCGCCTCCAAGCCTCGCCCCTCTGGGCACAGCCCTTATGTACCCTGCATATCTTAGAAGGCCTGCCCCCAAAGGCCAAAACCAGGCCAACCCTGACGTTTGCCACACTGTCTACTTCACTCACTCAGTAGAAGTACTGAACACCTAGTAGAATTACAAGCTAAGGTTATAAAAGCAATGAGATATTAGGAAAAGCAGTCACCAAAGACACACACACACACAAATTCCGGATCTCATCAGAGAAAAGAATGAAAGCTTTGGGATGGAGGAAACAAAAAAGGGTAACCTCCTCCTTTGATGTGATGCATGTTTCATTGTGATGCTTAATACACCGTGAATTCCCCCACCCCCACAGTGGGCCCCTACACCGTGAAGGTTTCTCTGAAGTACAATAAGGAAAAGATCTTGAAGGCTTCTCGTCCCCTTGGCAATCGAGGGTTTTTCTCCAGGATGAATTAGCATGATTACGGATTAAACGGCCTCCCACAGTCTGTACAACATGAGAGTCTTTCCCATGAACTTGTCAATGATGAGAAAGGGCTACACTGTCCCCACGTGGTTTTCCCTATCGTTGAGGCCCCTAGGCTTCTCTCGAGGATGAATGGTTTCAGGTTCTATCCGCTGCACGCTTCCCCTAGACGGTTGTCCCTATTCATTACATCTGACTGGCTCAAGTCCCCACTAAATTAGCTGGCATTGTCTGAGTCCCCCTCAGCCATTATGCTTACAAACCTCCTCCCTGCCCTGAAATCCCGGATGTCTAATCAGCTGTGAGCACGCTCTAAAAGCATTTCCGCATCCATTACGTGCATGTGGTTTTTCTCCAGTGTGAATTCTCTGACGTTGAATGAGCTCTGCTTTCCCAAAAACCCTCACATTTATTGCATTTGTAGAGTTCTTGTGGATTGGGAAGTTTCTAGAGTGCTGGCAGAGGCCTCCACAGATCGGGCTTTCTCTAAGATGAATGTTTCAGTGTTCAGTAGGATGGGAGCCCCCGCGGAAGTCGCCTGTATCCGTAACGAGGTCTCTAATAGGAATACTGTAATCCTGAGTAAATTCTAACTTCTAAGATGTGGCCACATTTACTCTAGGGTCTTCTCACTTCTAAAAGATGCAGACGGGATTGCAAATTATCCCTATCTTCGTCCCATTCATGGGATGGGGTCCCTGATGGTTCTCTGGAATGTCCCCCTAGTCAGGTGTCTCTCTACACTTGGGAGCCGGCTCAGCCTCCCACAAGGTTCACTGCGTTAACCTGTGAGTCTGCTCCTGCAGAAAGTTCCTGCTTGGGTCCCGCTTTTTCTGGGTCCCAGCCTCATAATATAAAATCCCAGCAAATACAAGCCCCGGCCATTCTCTCTCAAATAACCGGAACATGTCTTGGGCGGAGAATATAAAATTTGGGGAGAAGACTTAGGAATCAGAGTACTTTTGGGTGAATCTAGAAAATGAGGGGTGTGGCAGATGGCTGGTTCCTTATATTCTCTTTTTCTTAACGAATACCTTTCTTAAGATAATACCTTCTCTAGTGACTGGGAGGGAGCATATGGGATCTTGAAAGGACACTGTTCCCCCTTTGTTCCTTGATTTGGATGCTGGTCAAGTGGATGTGTTCACTTTGTGAAGATCCCTAAGTGGAATGTTTAGGATTTATGCACTTTCTAGGAGGTAAGGTTAAAAATGAATTAGTTCCCCGTATTGCCGCCGCGCAGCCAGCAAATGAGATGTAAACAGAACTGGGTCTCCACGAGAACTTACTAAAGTGGGGGACTGCAGAGCAGAAACCTTTTGCCTTTTCCCTGCCTGCCCCCCTTCTTCTCACGGATCCAGGTGACGCCTGAAGGTGCAGCTCCTGGGAGCGCGTGAAGGACCACATGCTTCTAGAAGCTGGCCAAGCGAACCTGAGGAAGGTGCCCCTTCCCTGTGGCTTTGAAATTCTCACCTCCAGAATTTTCACTTTGTTTAGTCTAGGCAATGAGAAGTGACTGACGCTTAGGTTAGCCATCTTTCTCTGTGTTCGTTACCCCTTACGTTTTTTGTTCGCTTTTCTCTTTCATCCTTTTGCAGAAGTTCTGTGTTCGTTGAAGGTATTGTCCCTCTGCGTGTCACACGCGTTGTGGCCTTCCTCCCAAATTTGTCATTTGTCTCTTGAGGTTGTGGGTGTTTTTTTTTTAAGCCAAACAAATTACCCCATTTTTATCGTATGGCTTCTGAATGTTGCGTATTTATACTTTTCCCACTCCAGAGCTGTTAAAATGTTCATCCTTTCTGCAGGTACTTTCTTAGTTCTGTTGTTTTATTTTTTTTTTATAGATTTTTTTTAAAGATTTTATTTATTTATTTGACAGAGAGAGATCACAAGTAGGCAGAGAGGCAGGCAGAGAGAGAGGAAGGGAAGCAGGCTCCCTGCTGAGCAGAGAGCCCGATGTGGGACTAGATCCCAGGACCCTGAGATCACGACCTGAGCCGAAGGCAGCAGCTCAACCCACTGAGCCACCCAGGCGCCCAGTTCTGTTGTTTTATGTTAAAATCTTGGATCCCCGTGAAATTCACCTTGAGGTGAGGCAGGGGGCAGGGGAGGGGGGTGAAGGTCCAGCTCCTCCTCTCCCCCATCACCTCTGAGTCGCGTCTGGGGAATAGCTCCCCTTCCCCAGCCATTGTGAAATGCTGCCATGAGGATGGGTTCAGTTCCCATTTGAATGTGGGTCTTTTTCTTGAATTTCTGTTTCATGTCTGTACCTTAATTATACATAAATTACATAATACATAATTATTTTATGTATTATAATTATACATATGATTATAGTAATTATAATTACAAAATACATAATTATTTTAACTCTTCTTTATAAATAGTTTTTCTGTCTGATAAGGCTACTGCCTCATTGTTCATTTCTAGAACTCTCTTATCCTCTAAGGTGGATAAGTGGAGGATGGTGGTAATCACTTAGAGATTGCCATGACGTCAGACTGTACAGAGCCTCCTGCATACAGAGAACATTCTAACAATATCCTTACTTCGAGCAGCCTCCCCTTTTCCTCTGCAGTGTATTCCTGGAGCAATTTGGTAAGCAGGAGTCCTATTTTCTCATAATTACTCATATCCAAAAACTCAACATCAAACAAGTTCCGGTTTTGAAAAATACATCATAGGAGCAAAACCATACAACTCACGATGGTCTTTAGTAATATAAAAGGGCAACGTGATGCTTCAAGTGCTATGATGTGGGCATAAGGGAACTCAAGATGATAATGTCCCAGGCCTCCGTGTGCCGTGAAGTCTAGACAAAGCATGAACCATTCTGCTGTTTTGTCCGCCTAGCCTAAAAATAGCCTTATCTATGTCAGAAGGACAAATAACAGCGTTCACAAGTGTGCTTCCCTTTGGGGAATTTAGGAAATTCATGAGGAAGTGATATGTAAGATCCAAGTTTCTTCTTAAGGTAAACTTTCCAGAGAAAATGAAACTGATTGTTCTTCTGATAAATTTCCCTGAAACAAAGCATTCAGAAGAATTGCATTCGCCTTACGGCAGCATAGGATTTTGTGGGGTTTTCTCCTGGAAATGGCTATGATCGTATTTAAAGGGCTCATTAGGATGTGAGTTTTGAGTGCATGGAAGTATTGAGAGAAAGAGTCTCCGGAAACAGGCCTTTGATCTTTTCTTTGTTGCGTAAATGCTTCATGTTGGCATAATGAACAAAATGAAATGTTTGGAAAAACACAGGTCCAGGGAAGATTAATTCCTCCAATAAGTCAGAATTTGTGCAAAATGATTATGATGTAAGTGTAAAATTAAAAGAAAAGAAAAGAAACCATATGGCTGCACGTGGTGACTTCCTTCCTAAGAGTACAGCGTGGGCTGGGGGTGAAAAGTAGCCACTTTACATGGTGACGCCCGACAGTCCCCATCCCAGCCAGGCAATGAAGGTCAATTTCAACAGTGATCAGGCTTGTTGATGTACATACATACCCTTGATATGATGTGATGATGGTGGCCCTTTACCACCGCTGTGGTCTTTGTCCCCAAGAGCCACTACTCCAGACTAATGAAGTGAAAACATCAGAAAATCCCACTTGGGGACCTTGTGCAAAATGCCTGATTCCTGCAAACTCTCAGGGTCATCAAAAACCAGGCAAGTCTGAGAAAAGCTGTCACATCCAGGAGGAGCCTGAGAAGAAATGACAGCTAAACAGGCTGCTGTATCCTGGATGGGCTCTTGGAACACTTTGAAAAAGACATTAGGTAAATGTCAAGGGTGGGCTTTATTTAATAACGTATTAACATTGGTTCATTAGTTTTTTTTTTTTGTTGTTTTTTTTTTTAAAGATTTTATTTATTTATTTGACAGACTGAGATTACAAGTAGGCAGAGAGGCAGGCAGAGAGAGAGGAGGAAGCAGGCTCCTTGCTGAGCAGAGAGCCCATGTGGGGCTCGATCCCAGGACTCTGAGATCATGACCTGAGCCGAAGGCAGAGGCTTTAACCCACTGAGCCACCCAGGCGCCCCTGGTTCATTAGTTCTAACAAAGATACCATCAGACGGGTTAATGGGGGAAACTGGAGTGTATGGGAACTCCATATGTGTATGTGCAACTCCAAAGTTGCACTATCTTCACAACTTTTCTGTAAAACTGAACTATTCCGAAGTAAAAATTTTATTTAAAAATAAGCTAAAAATATCAAAGCGTTAGAAGAGGTTGATGGTGGTTACAGATAAGATGACACAGTTGCAGTTCTCTCTCCTTCCCACTCAAGTGCAGCTCGAACCCTGGACATAATGTCTAATATGAACAGAAGACGACTCTGGATGGTGGAGAGAACACTGGGAATTAAGAAAGAACAATGATAATGGTGAAATTCTGGGTAAACACATTAGACTATCCTCTGGAGTTTTGTTTTTTTTTAAGATTATTTATTTATCTGACACACAGAGATCATAAGTAGGCAGAGAGGCAGGCAGAGGGGGTGGCGGGGGCGGGGGGTGGTGGAAAGCGGGCTCCCTGCTCACGGGACTCGATCCCAGGACCCTGAGATCATGACCTGAGCCGAAGGCAAAGGCCTAACCCACTGAGCCACCCAGGCGCCCCTCTCTTGAGTTTTTTGAAATGATGTCTAATAGCTAAAGCAAAAAAACATAATAATGCCTGACGTGGTGTTCATTATATGAAAAAGAAATATGTAAGGCAATTATAAATGGGGGTGCATGGGTACAGAGACCTAGATGGAGATACATGGTTAAAAATATTGACACCAGGAGGTTGTTGGAGTAATTTATACATTATAACATGTAGGGCAGCCACTGGGGCCGGCGGGTGGGGAACTATCCAACGAGCTTGTGTCACTTCCAGTCTGTTGATAGTGACATTCTTGTTTAGGAATGCCTGAGCACACCCCCCCCAGACATTCCCCCCTTCCACCAGCACCAGGGCCAGTTCTGTGGCTGGACCAGCCCTTGTGGGTCTTACTATGATTTCAGGATGCACCTCAGCAAGACCATTGGGGAACTTTGAAGAACATGGTTTACTACACACCCCAGAGCCACACATGAAGTCCCGGGTCAAGAGAGAGAGAGAAAGAGGGAGAGAAAAGGGACCTAGGGCTCTGCGTGTATTAGGGACTGAGGGTAGGGTACCTAGAGCGTCACAGGTACACTATTAGCAAGTGGTCAGTTAATCTAGGTTACTCGGGGCTCTCTATGAGGGGAACTTTATGGGTCCGGGTGGCCTTGTTCCTTACTAGTTGAAATCATACCGAGTGTGAACGTTGACCACAGTGGAATCAGACTAGAAATCGGTAATGGAAGGATAACAAGAAATTCTCTAAACACATAGACGCAGGCACAGTAATCCATGTGTCAAAGAGGAAGTCTCAGAGGAGTAAGTCACATTGAATTGAATAAAAATGGAGCATATCAAAATGCGTGGGACACAGCCGGAAAAGTCTGCGAGGGAAAATCACAGCACTAAATGTTCACGTTGGGCTCAAATCAGTAATGTAAGGTACTACCAGGAGCCTTCACCCATCCAGGCTGTGGGGCTTGACAGGCGACACCGAGACATCAGCAAAATAATTCCATCTCCATGGATTCGATGTGGAAGTCCAAAGGGGTCTGGAGTCCTATCTTGTGGCCACGTGGAAGGAAGCCACTCTGCCTCCTTGTAGCCGATGAAGCCACAATTGTCTAGTCATCCACCACAAACTCAAAGCATCACAGCCCTGGTGGCCTGGCACACATACAAAGAGCCAGTCAGGAGTCAGACAAGGCCTCCCCAGGCATGGGATGAGAGCAGGGTTTCTCCATCTCCGCACCACTGACATTTGGACCAGATAATTCTTTGTTCTGGGCAGGGCTGTCTTGACAGCAGCAGGATATTCAGCCGCATCTCTGGCCTCTTCCCACTAGATGCCAGTAGCATCTCACCAGTTGTGACTCTCAAAGAGGTCTCTAGACCTTGCCAAATGTCCCTTGGGGGACAAAATTGCTCCCTGCTGGGAACCACTGGCTTGGACCTTGGTATGCTGGGGAGTCTCCAAGAAGAGGAAGTATGATCGGGCAAAATCAAGGCCTAGAGAAAGGAGAGAGGCCAAGTGTGAGAAGGCCAGAAGCACAGTAAGGGGAAAATCTGTAAGAGATGATTGACTCAAGGAAAAGCATGACACCGGAAGGTTAGGCAGAGAGTAAAGGTGCCAGTTAAGAAAGACCCAAGAGGTGGTTATGGAAGGCAACAGAACTACGTGGGAGGGATAGTTGGGATCTTATTACCAGCGGAGAAGCTTGGAGTGGGGAGCCCTGGGGTCTGCTATCAGGTCTGTGATCTTCTGTCCGTGTAGTCCTAAAACAGGCACCTCTGAGCAGGCATGCTTCTCTGGCAGCTAAATGCCCATAAACACGCCTGTCCTGCCTGCCACACAGGGTCGTAGTTAGAAATCATGTCAGATAATTTCCATAAAGTTGCTCTGGAAACTAAAAGCCAGAAAGAGCAAAGTATTGGCCATTCCCACAGACTCCAAAGACCTTAACAGGAGAATAAGGGAACACTGTAAATCACTCCACCCATATAAATGCAGCAACTTGGACGAAATGGACCAATTCCTCAAAAGCTACCAGCTATCCAGACTCACTCAATATGAAACAGATGATTTTTGAAGTCTTGTAACAATTTGAAAAACTGAATTCTTCATTTTAAAACAAAAACCCCTTGTCCCACAGCTGGTTTAATGATTCACGGTAAAGATTCACAGGACCCCACATAAAGTTATACTCAAGGTTAAGATTCAGTAGAGCAAAGAATAGAATTCAGGAACAGCAGGAAAAAGATATTTATAAGCAAAAGCTGGAGAGGTCAAATGCAGGCTTTCTTATCTCTCTGCAGGGATAGCACAGACACACCTACTCTGTGTGCAAACAGCAGGAGCGTATCCAAGATGTCCCGGCCCAGGAAAGACCACTTGAGTCTTTCGGGTCCAAAGTTCTCAAACAGAACTACTTACGTACCTGCCACGTGAGCAAGCGTGGCCCCCAACCACGCACCAGGGAAGCATCATGAAACTCTGTTTGCCTTTTTTTTTTTTTTTTTAAGTAGTCTCCACACCCAACGTGTGGCTCGACTCGCAACCCCTGAGATCAAGAGTCTTGTGCTCTGACTGGGCCAGCCTCCTTATGTTTGCTTTAAACACGCTGACAACCTGCTCTTCTTAACCCCCTGCTTTGGGCATCTAGAATACCATCTCCCCCTGCAGCTGTGCAAATGTTCCAGGCGTTCTGAGAGTCTGCCCAAAGGGTCATCACCATGGATACACAGATAAGTGAGAAATGGGAGACACAGAGCTGCTGTGTTCGCTTTTAGCTCCACATTCTCAAAATTGAGAATATTGAGTTTTGAGAAACCCTGATCTGGACAAACAGTCCTCAGACCTGACTCAGAAAGCAGACCCCGTGAAAGGAAAGAAACCAATTATTAAATTTAATTTTTATCAAAATTAAAATGTTTGTTCTGCCAACGACCCCATTAAGAGGATGAAAAGAGGGGCACCTGGGTGGTTCAGTGGGTTGAGCTTCTGCCCTCGGCTCGGGTCATGATCTCAGGGTCCTGGGATCGAGCCCCGCATCGGGCTCTCTGCTCCGCAGGGAGCCTGCTTCCCCCTCTCTCCCTGCCTGCCTCTCTGCCTGCTTGTGATCTCTGTCTGTTAAATAGATAAATAAAATCTTAAAAAAAAAAAAAAGAGGATGAAAAGACTAGTTACAGACTGGGATAAAATATTTGTAAGCTGTATGTCTGTCGAAGGACTTATCTAGAAAACAAGAACTCAGTAGTATACAGACAAGCAAACAAAACCCCCCAGATAATCCAATTAGAAAATGGATGAAATAGGGGCCCCTGGGTGGCTCAGTGGGTTGAAGCCTCTGCCTTCGGCTCAGGTCATGATCTCAGGGTCCTGGGATCGAGCCCTGCATCGGGCTCTCCGCTCAGTGGGGAGCCTGCTTCCCCCTCTCTCTCTCTGCCTGCCTCTCTGCCTACTTGTGATCTCTGTATGTCAAATAAATAAATAAAATCTTTTAAAAAAAAAAGAAGAAAATGGATGAAATATAGGAGCAGACGCTTCACCAGAGGTTATAAAATGTCCAACATCCTTAGGCATTAAGGAAATGCAAATGAAGACATAGCACTTCATCGTCTATTAGGCAGTTTAAACGAAAATTGGATCTCATCTATGTTTCCATCTGCAGATGCCTGGACCGTCAAAACCAGAACGGCTTTCAGCTAAATTCCTACTTGAGCTGTCTTGTACCACCACCTCTGAGATGTAAATTGAGTCTACTGTTCCTCAGGATGCCTGGGCCTGGTTAACTGTCCCGCAGGAATCTTGCCCCTTGTGCCAAAAGAACATAGATTTATGTCTGGTGTCATCTTACCCTGAGCATATGTCGGGGATGAGGGGGTGGTGTCCCTTGGACTTAAAGTGCTGTCCTTCTCCAGCCATGAGGCCAGTGAGCAGAAATGCAACCCAGTTTCATGGCAGCTCCCTGCAGAGTTGGCAGATGCCTTCAGGGCAAAAGCGGTTCTAAGAGTTCATTTATACACCAAACACAAAGGCAACACAAAAGCAAACAGAAACAGGTAGGCCTACATCCAACTAAAAAGCTTCCGCACCATGTGGAAGGAAACCATCAACAAAATGAAAAGGCAGCCTATGGAATGGGAGAAAAGATTTGCAAATCACATTTCTGGTAAAGGGTTAGTCTCCAAAATATATAGGGAACTCCTAAAACTCAATAGAAAAAAACAAAATGATCCAGTGAAAAATGGCAAAGGACCTGAACAGACCTTCTTCCAACAGGACATACAATGAAAAGATGCTCAACATCATTATCAGGGAAATACAAACCCAAACCACAGTGAGACATCACCTCACACCTGTTAGAATGACTACTATTGGGGACGCCTGGGTGGTTCAGTCAGTTAAGCATCTGACTCTTGATTTCGGCTCAGGTCATGATCTCAGGGCCATTAGATCAAGCCCTGCATCGGGCTCGTGCTAGGTGTGGAGCCTGCTTGAGATTCTCCCTCTCCCTCTCTCCCCCTCACCCCACCAAAAAAAAAAAAAAAAGTGGCTATTATAAAAAAGACAAGAGATAACAAGCTTAGCAAGACTATGGAAAAAGGGAACCATCGTACCCTTGGTGGGATCGGAAACTGGTGCAGCCGCTATGCAAAACAGTATGGGAGCTCCTCAAAAAAGTTAAAAATGAAACTGCCATATGATCTAGCAATTCCACGTCTGGATATTTATCTGAAGGAAATGAAAACACTAATTCGAAAAGCTACCTGCACGCCCATGTTCACTGCAGCATTGTGTACAGCAACTAAGACATGGAAACAGTCCAAGTGTCCACTGATGGATGAATGGATAAAGAAGATATGAGATACACACACACAGAGGAATATTTTTCAGCCATAAGAAAACTCCCTTCTCCATCTGAGGTGCTTTTCCTTCAAGACTCAGCCCAAACAGGACCTCTGGGAAAAGTTTCCCATCTCCTCTGAGAAGGCTTCCCCAGCACTGTGTGCACTGCTCCGTCACGGGCTTTCTCCTTCTGTGTTGTTGGGATGAGCGCCAAGAAGCACTATGTTATTTTGTAGTGTCTACACGGATTGGGCACTGGCCTTAGGAATGCGAACTTTAGTCCCTGACACCTCAAGGAAGTCATTGTTCTAAAGAAGAAACGGCTGTTTGTGAGTGAGTGCGATGTGAGCTTCGAAAGCTGGGGGCAGAAGAGCCTGAGGAGGGGCTCCTGGGTGGCTCAGTTGGTTGAGCGTATGACACTTGATTGCTCAGGCCATGATTTCCTGGGTCCTGGCATGGCCCCCACCCCATCATCTGGACTCTGCTGCCTCTTTTGCCTCATCCCTGCTACTCCCCTATTTATTATCTAATGAGCCCTTCACTTTCATTTTTTTGGAAATGCTTTATGATTTATTGAGCACCTACTTTGCCCGCCAGGCAATGCGCATTATCTCATTTGATCCTCAAAATAGTATGAGATGATTATTTCCATTTTATAGATGATAAAACCGAGGCCGACAGAGGTTGGAACACTTGCTCAAGGTCATTCAGCTCTTAGGTACTGGACCTGGATCCAGCCCAGACACGACTCCAAGGTCCCATTCTTAGCCTTTGCAGTAAACTGTGCTTATTCCACTCCTACACCAGGCCAGCTTTCCAAACTCAGCTCTGCGATCACCCCTTCAAAACTTTAAGGAACTTCCCAGTCTTGCATTCGAGACCCCTCCCCCCTATGCCCTGATCGCAGGCATGACTGAATAAGAACACTTCGGGGGCGCCTGGGTGGCTCAGTGGGTTAAGCCGCTGCCTTCGGCTCAGGTCATGATCCCAGGTCCTGGGTTCGAGCCCCACATCGGGCTTTCTGCTCAGCGGGGAGCCTGCTTCCTCCTCTCTCTCTGCCTGCCTCTCTGCTTACTTGTGATTTCTCTCTGTCAGATAAATAAATATTAAAAAAAAAATAAGAACACTCCGCCCATCATAGAGTAATCACTGTTCTGCACCACTCTCCCTCACCTGATGGCCAGCTTGTGTTGAGAAGGGCCTGTTTTTCTTTATCCTTGTAGTTCTCACACTTAACATAGCAGCGGGCATGCAGTGGGTCCTGAGTAAACAGTTGCTGGGTGGAATTTCTGGCTCTGCTACTTGCTAGCGTGTGTAAACTTGGGCAACTTATGTCAACTCTTTGTGCCTCAGTGTTCTCATCTGAACTCGTGTCCTTATCTTTAAAATGGGTATAACAGTAGTCACTATGGAATGTCACTATAAGGACGAAGGAAGAGTTCGTCTCCAGGCAGGCATACGGTAAGTGCTCAATAACACACACCCCAGGAGCGCCTGGGTGGCTAAGTGGGTTAAAGCCTCTGCCTTCTGCTCGGGTCATGATCCCAGGGTCCCAGGATCGAGCCCCGCATTGGGTTCTTTGCTCAGCAGCGAGCCTGCTTCCCCCCTCTCACTCTGCCTGCCTCTCTGCCTACTTGTGATCTCTCTATGTCAAATAAATAAATAAAATCTTTAAAAAAAAATAACACACCCCAGCCTGGCCAGAGCAGGGAGGAAGGTGTGATAGGGGCTCCCAGGTCTCCAGTCTTGCCCCTCACTGAGCACGAGACCTGCCACGCCACAGGCTTCTGAAGCCCGGCTCTGCGCCCCTCTCTCCAGCTCTTCCAGCCTCACCAAGGGAGGGAGCCCCACAACTCCCTGTGGCAGAACACTCAGTAGGGTTTCCAGAATGGCAAGGGGCCAGAAGAGCGCTGCTCAGAGCCTCAGCAATCACAAGAGATAGACAAAGAACTTCATCTTAGAGCCTTTTGCAGTTAAGGGCCAGTATCTGGAAAACCATCCCTACATTCCACACTCAGGGTGAACGGCAGAAGCAGAAAGGCCCAGAACACACAAGGCTTGTGTGGGAATCAGTTCCAGAAAGCTCTGGAACAGCAAAACGTTTCAACCAAGGGAGAAGAAGCATGTCGTGCCCTCACCAAGACTCTGTGGAGAACATCTCTGTAGAATTGTAAAAAGAAATGAGTCTTCTCGCGCAAAATGGCATTGGCATGTTGGGTTAGCTTGCTCGGACTGCTGTAACAAAACACACAGGCTGGGTAGCTTCCCAAACAGAGATGTACTTTCCTCTGGACTGGACTTGGACTTCCAGAGGCTGAAAGCCCAATATCGGTTTGACAGGGTTGCTTCTGCTGAGGGTCTCTCCTTGGTTTATGTAGATGCACTCCTTCTCCCTGTGTCCCCAAGGGTCTTCCCTCTTTTGTGTGTGTGTGTGTGTGTGTGTGTGTGTGTGTGTGTGTGTGTGTCCTAATTTCTTCTGCTAAGGGCACCAGTCATATTGGATTATGGGCTACCTTAATGACCTCATTTTAACTTAATTATCTCTGTAAAGACCTTATCTCCAAGGACAGCCATTCGGAGATACTGGAGATGACATGAAGTGGGACAGGGGCCACAGTTCAGCCCCGTCACACACACACACACGTAAGTCTCAGACAATTCCACATGAAAGAGAAACCTCCCGAGTATAGAAAAAGTTAGCCAAGTTACACATTTCTTCAGGCTTTTTCTACCCCTTTTATCCTATCTTGGCTGTCAAATCAATAAAAATCTCTGCGTTTTAAAAATAGCTGAACCATTTTGACAATCAGGAAGGTTCAGTGCCGCCTCGAGCTCTTAGATTTGCCCAGCTTGATGTGACCTCATGTTTCAAAGGAAGCCACATCTCTTCAGCGCTTAGTCACAGCTGGCCTTCTGGAACATCCTTACCATCTGAAGTGGTGGGAGGGGATGTTTTTTAGCCTGGAACATTTTAAGTAATCCAACGCATGCAGACGTTCTGAACAACTGAGCTACCTGCCTTTTTACCAGAAACAGATGATTTTGCATCAGAATTCCTTTTTCTTTTTTTTTTTTTTTTTTTAAGTTGCTCTACCACGTTTTGGAAGAGACAATGGTGCCTAGAAAAACGGCCGTGGACTGAGAGACAGGAGACCTAGGGATTTTGAGAAAATCGCTTCACCTCCCTAATCCTGTTTTTTCACATGAAACATGAGTGGGTGAATTAGACACCTTCTTGTCCTTTTGGCTATAAAATCTAAAAGTTCAGTGTAACAAATGCAGCCTTTGTCACACTGGCGTCCTCCTAATTCATGCTTAAAATACAGTTTATTCCATTAAATTTAGACCCTATGCCTAGTTACTCAGTTATTACCCATCTCATATACTCCATAGCAACGCAAAGATGGAGCTCACGGTGGGTGGGGGGCGGTGAGCAGCCTGGAGGGCTCAACAGTGAACGTTGATATTAACCAGTGATATTAACCAGCAGCCACAATTCTGTCACCGGATCCCCCATCTCATGCCAGAAGATTCTTCAGATCGGCCCTCATGTTCCCTCAGTGTCTCATGTAGTCCCACCCCCATGACTCAGAAAGGCCCTTGCTTTCCTAAATAACTTTAAAGATCCGATCAAAACTCTGGACCCCCTTCTTCCTCCCATATGTAAATGCTGCACCCAAAAAAAAAAAAAAAAAAAAAAAGGTGCAGTTCCTTTTATTCTCCCTACAGCCCCGTGGCCCACTGGCCTATTGCTGGTCAAGTTCAAGAGAATAGAGCTATGGGTTTAGTGATTCAAATGTTGAAAACAGGGGTGCCTGGGTGGCTCAGTGGGTTAAAGCCTCTGCCTTCGGCTCAGGTCATGATCCCGGGGTCCTGGGATGGAGCCCCGCATCAGGCTCTCTGCTCAGCAGGGAGCCTGCTTCCCTTCCTCTCTCTGCCTGCCTCTCTGCCTATTTGTAATCTCTGTCTGTCAAATAAATAAATAAATAATTTTTTTAAAAAATGTTGAAAACATTTTCAGTCTCATAATGTGTCATGATGCCCTTGCTGTTCAAATAACCCTGACAAACTACACAGACAAAAGCATTTCAGGGATGCCTGGGTGGCTCAGTCAGTTAAGCATCTGACTCTTGGTTTTGGCTCAGGTCATGATCATAGGGTCGTGAGATCAAGCCCCGCACCTGAGCCTTTCACCCTCCCTCCCCCTCTGCCCCTTGCCACACTCACATCCTCTCTCTCTCTCTCTCTCTCTGTGTGTGTGTGTGTGTATGTGTGTGTCAGTAAATAAGTAAGCAAATAAATATCTTAGAAAGAAAGGGGAAGGAAGAAAGAAAGAAAAGGAAGAAAAAGGAAAGAAAGAAAAAGAAAGAAGAGAAAGGGAAAGAAAAGAAAAAGGAAAAGAAAAGGCGTTTTAGGGGCGCCTGGTGGCTCAGTGGGTTAAAGCCTCTGCCTTCGGCTCAGGTCATGATCCCAGGCTCCTGGGATCAAGCCCCGCATCGGGCTCTCTGCTCCGCGGGGAGCCTGCTTCCTCCTCTCTCTCTGCCTGCCTCTCTGCCTACTTGTGATCTCTGTCTGTCAAATAAATAAATAAAATCTTTAAAATAATAATAATAATAAAAAAAAGAAAAGGTGTTTTAGCCCCAGTGAGCTTGGAAATTGACCAGTAAAGCCTTGGGATGGCCATAAAGGGCCCTGTTGATGAGATTCTATGGATAGTATACCTTATGGTGTTTCACATGGTATGAAATATCTCCACATCAACATCCTACAAAAATCAGAAGACCTCATTTGTGGGGGATATAAAAGTCCAACACTTTTCACAATTAACTCCTATAAATCAGGACTCTGCAGTAAGTCTCCTTCAAATTAGATTGGTATACATCAGTTAAGGTTCAGTCAGAACATGGACCAACACTGAGTTGCATGAGAAATGCTCTAGAACCTTGAGAACAAAACAAACAAACCAAGAAAACAAAACAACAATAAACTACAACAACAACAAAAACAAAAACCAGTCCCCAGATGCATGAGCACCACTTGGACCTTGTTAAGAAACACAGATTCTAGGGACACCTGGGTGGCTCAGTGAGTTAAGCCTCTGCTTTCGGCTCGGGTCATGGTCTCAGGGTCCTGGGATCAAGCCCCACATCGGGCTCTCTGCTCGGCAGGGAGCCTGTTTCCCTCTCTCTCTGCCTGCTGCTCTGCCTACTTGTGATCTCTCTCTCTGTGTCAAATAAATAAATAAAATCTTAAAAAAAAAATACAGATTCTTGGACCCTACCCCAGACCTATGGAATCAGAGACTGGGGGGTATGATCTAGCACTCGATTTTAATAAGCTCTCCAGGTGATTCTGGTACATCTCAGATTTGAAAACTCCTGTTCTAGAACTCAAGTAAAACCCTGAGGCTCTGTGTCAACTAAAATCAAGCTAAATAATGAAGCGTTTTACAGTAACATCTGTGTGAACTTGCCATGTAGGGTTCGGGAAAGGGGTCATGACATAAGGAGCCCATCCCAAGCTAGTCCTATATGACATAGTCCTATAAGACTAGGGGATCAGATAGCCGGTTTGCCAAGATGTCCCAGTCTACTTTTACTGTTCTCATGCAATGACTGATATCATCACTGTGTCACCTTCAAAAGTGTCCCCGTTTGGATAATAAATTATATGGCTACCACCATGATGCTTCATTTTAGTAGACATGTGGGAAGGAGAGCATCACTGAGAAGACCTGTCCATCCCTTATGTGCAAGCCCAACAACCAAGTCCTTAGGACTTCTGATTCTTTCTATCTTTCCCGTCTGCTTTCTCCTGTTCCCTTCACTTACCTGTGATGGACCCTCTCATGTCTCCTCTGTGGTCCTGTTCTTGCTCTAGCTGGAAGGTCAGAGCAGATTTGTTAACTGCCACTCCTCACGTTGGCAAAGGAAGTGAGAAGATGTGTTTTGTAATGGGACATGCAGCTGGGGCCATCCAAGTCGATCTTAGCTCTTGAAAAGAGTGGAAAAGGAAATGACCAGAAGGGTGGCCATGAGTTGGTCAAAGAGGACTCAGAGGTGATGCTTCTCAGGAAGTTCCTTTAAGAAGGTAGACAAAATAGGGGTACCTGGGTGGCATCTGCCTTAGGCTCAGGTCATGATCTCGGGGTCCTGGAATCGAGCCTGGCATCAGGCTCCCTGCTCAGTGGGGAGTCCTCTTCTCCCTCTGCCCCCTCAATTCATTCTTTCTCTCTCTCTCTCAAATGAATAAAATCATTTTTTTTAATTTACAAAAAAAGTAGGTCAAATAATCTGAACTTCAAGGACAATTAATCGATTGGTTCTCAAGTAAGTATATCCAAATTAAAAGGCTGAGAAAAAGGAAAAGCACCTTCCATGGATTTTAATTTTAATTTTAATTTTTTTTTAAAGATTTTATTTATTTGACAGACAGAGATCACAGTAGGCAGAGAGGCAGGCAGAGAGAGATAGAGGAGGAAGCAGGCTCCCCGCTGAGCATAGAGCCCAATGTGGGGCTCGATCCCAGGACTCTGGGATCATGACCGGAGTCGAAGGCAGAGGCTTTAACCCACTGAGCCACCCAGGCGCCCCATAATTTTAATTTTTTTAAAGATTTTATTTATTTGGCAGACAGAGATCACAAGTAGGCAGAGAGGCAGGCAGAGAGAGAGGAAAGGAAGCAGGCTCCCTGCTGAGCAGAGAGCCTGATGTGAGGCTGGATCCCAGGACCCTGAGATCATGACCCAAGCCAATGGCAGATCTTAACCCACTGAGCCACCCAGGCAACCCTCCATGGAGATTTCTGAAGTTTTGTCTTTTTTTAAAGATTTTATTTATTTATTTATTTATTTATTTATTTATTTATTTATTTATTTGACAGAGATCACAAGTAGGCAGAGAGTCAGGCAGAGAGAGAGAAGGAAGCAGGCTCCCCACTGAGCAGAGAGCCCGATGTAGGGCTCAATCCCAGGGCCCTGGGATCATGACCTGAGCTGAAGGCAGAGGTTTTAACCCACTGAGCCACCCAGGCACCCAAGATTTCTGAAGTTTAAAATGTAACATAAAGCTTAAGGAAGTTCCTGTTGTTGCCAAAGCCTAGACAGGCACATTTCATTATTGGTTTGTGTTGATGGTTGGTTTATATTTATAGGATAAAGTCTCGCTGCGTTTAAGATTGTTGACCAGACTAGGGAAATGTTTAAATGGAAAATTTTGGAAGTATTGTACTTCAGTAAAAAAAAACAAACAAAACAATAGGTCTCCTCCGATAAACATGATTAAGTAAATTCTTTTTTTTTTTTAAAGATTTTATTTATTTGTCAGAGAGAGAGAGGGAGAGAGAGTGAGCACAGGCAGACAGAATGGCAGGCAGAGGCAGAGGGAGAAGCAGCCTCCCTGCCGAGCAAGGAGCCCGATGTGGGACTCGATCCCAGGACGCTGGGATCATGACCTGAGCCGAAGGCAGCTGCTTAACCAACTGAGCCACCCAGGCATCCCTGATTAAGTAAATTCTTAAGCAAAATCTGACTTTACAACATAAATATTTCAGTGACCAATAAGAGACATTTTCTTCTCAGAAATAGCTTTGAGTAGCAATCACCAATAACATGAAGATTTCCCCCAAAATTTAACAGATGTGACTCTACCATTTTCTAGGGTTTCAATTTCATTTGAAACACAGAGAGAACTACTGTGCTAACTTCTGCTTCTGATAAAAGTAGGCTAGGTGATTCAGCCCATCTTTCTTCCGGAGGAGATTAGGGAAAAAAAAAAAAAAAAACAATATAAAAAAATCCACTTGAAGGCACCAGAGAGCTAGCAAATGAGTGAAGAATCACCAGCTCCAAGTCCAAGAAAAGGACAGAGGTTCTGCAATGGGAGCCTGGCCAGGAGGGCTGCCTTTCTTCTGGGGACATACCCCAGTTTCAGAGCCATTGTTGGCTGGGATGTCCCTCAACTTTCTTTTTTTTTTTTTTTTAAACATTAATTATATTGAAGGGAATTATACATTCTGCAAGGTGCACAGATCATAACTCTACAGCTTAACTAATTATTTTTTTATTTATTTGTTTATTTTTAAAGACTTTACTTATTTATTTGACAGAGATCACAAGTAGGCAGAGAGGCAGGCAGGGAGAGCAGGAGGAAGCAGGCTCCTCGCTGAGCAGAGAGCCCGATGCAGGGCTCAATCCCAGGACCCTGAGATCATGACCCGAGTGGAAGGCAGAGGCTTAACCCACTGAGCCACCCAGGTGCCCCTAAATGGAAGCATAATTAACATACAGTGTTACATGAGTTTCAGGCATACAACATAGTGATTCCACAATCCTACATTATTCAGTGCTCATTGTGGTAAGAGTAGTCACAATCTGTCACCAAACAGCATTATTACCATCTTACCGGCCACTTTCCCTATGCTGTACTCTTCACCTCCATGACTTATTTATTTTTGTAACTGGAAGTCTGTTCTCCTTAATCCCATTTATCTGTTTTACCCATCCTCTCACCCGCCTCCCCTCTGGCAACCACCAAATGATTTTCTGTATTGAAGAGTCTTTGTTTGTTCTGTTTTGTAAATTCCACATATGAATGAAATCATACAGTACTTGTCTTTGGCTTATTTCACTTAGCATCATACCCTCTAGGTCCATCCATGTGGTTGCAAATGGCCAGATCTCGTTCTTCTCTATGCTTAACATTCCATTGTGTGTATATAAGACATATTCTTCATCCGTTCTTCTACTGATGGACCCTTGGGCTGTTTCCATATCTTGGCTATTATAAATAATGCTGGAATAAACATAGGGAAGCATCTATCTTTTTGAATTAGTGTTTTCATTTACTTCGGGTAAATACTCAGTCGTAGAATTACTGGATCATAGGGTGTCTCTATTTTTAATTTTTTGAGGAACCTCCATACTGTTTTCCGCAGCGGTTGCAGCAGTGTGCCTTCCCACCACCAGTGCATGAGGGTTCCTCTTTCTCCACATCCTTCTTGACATTTGACTTTCTTCTATTTTCTTATATTTTTTATTCTGGCCATTCTAGTGTCAGGTGGTATTTCATGGTTTTGATTCGCATTTCCCTGATGACGAGGGATGTTGAGTATCTTTTTGCATATGCTAGTCATGTGTGTTTCTTCTTTAGAAAAATGTCTATTCAGGGTGCCTGGGTGGCTCAGTAGGTTAAAGCCTCTGCCTTCAGCTCGGGTCATGATCACAGGGTCCTGGATTCAAGCCCTGCATCAGGCTCTCTAGAGGCTCAACAGGGAGCCTGCTTCCCCCTCTCTCTCTCTCTCTGCCTGCCTCTTTGCCTACTTGTGATCTCTGTCTGTCAAATAAATAAATAAAATCTTTAAAAAAAAAAGTAAAGTAAAATGTCTATTCAGGTCCTCTGCCCATTTGAATCAGATTGTTTCATTGGTGTTGAGTTATATGACTTCTTTATATATTTTGGATACTAATCCCTTATTGGATATGTCATTTGCAACTATCTTCTCCCACTCAAAGGTTACCTTGCCCTTTTGTTGATTTCCTTCACTGTGTGAAAGCTTTTTGTTTTACTGTCATCTCAGTGGTTGATCTTTGCTTTGTGTTTCCCTTGCGGGAGGAGACATCTCTAGAAAAATGTTTCCTGCAGCCAATGTCAAAGAAATTACTGCCTCTGTTTTCTTCTAGGAATTTTATGGCTTCAGGTCTCTCCTGTAGGTCTTTAATCCGTTTTGAGTTTATTTTTGTGTATGGTGTAAGAAAGTGGTCCAGTGTCATTCTTCTGCATGTAGCTTGGCCAGTTTTCCCAGCACCATTTGTTCGAGAGACTGTCTTTCCCCCATCACATATTCTTGCCTCCTTTGTCAAAGGTTAATTGGCCAGATAAGTGTGGGTTTATTTTGGGGCTCCCTATTCTATGTCACTGACCTACATGTCTATTTTTGTGCCGCTACTATACTGTTTCTGTCACTGCAGCTTGGAGGTTTATCTTGAAATCTGGGATTGTGATTCCTCCAGCTTTGTTCTTCTTTTTCAAGATTGTTTTAACTCTTCGTGGTCTTTTGTGGTTCCATCCAAATTTCAGTATTATTCCAATTCTGTGAAAAAAAATGCTCTTGGTATTTTAATATGGATTGCATTAATTCTCTAGATTGCTTTGGATAATAGGGACATTTTAACAATGTTGGTTCTTCCAGTCCACGAGTACAGAATCTCTCTCCGTTTGTTTATGACTTCTTCAATTTCTTTCATCCATGTTTTATGGTTTTGGAGTACAAAACCTCCTTGGTTAAGTTTATTTCTAGGTATTTTATTGGTTTTGGTGAGATTATTTTCTTAATTTGCCTTTCTGCCACTTCATTATTAGCATATGGAAATGCAACAGATTTCTCTATATTAATTTTGTATTTGGGGCTTTACTGAATTCGTTTATCACAACTCAGTTGAATGTGGGCACCCCCAACAGAGACTAGAACATCATCCCAGAAGCCCCCTCACTGTCCTGTCCCATCTCCACCTGCCCCCACAAAGAAGGACCACTAACACAGTTTCTAAAATAGAGATGCCTTTTGTTTGATTTTGCATTCTATTGAAATGCGCTTGTTTAACGTATAGTTGCTTTCCTACATCCAAACAATGGAAAAGTCTGCAACGATGAAAAAGGAACAAACTGAAGTTATCTATGGCAATGTGAACGAGTCACACAAAAGTGACATTCAGTGAGATAAGACGGACCCTGAAAGTAGGGGTTTCAAAGAAACCCAGACAAAAGTAAACTATAGCATTACAGATGCATGCTTAGATGGGGGGGTTGGGTGGGGGGGGATGTGGCCACAAAAATCAGGATATTGGTCACTATTAGAAAAGTAGGGGGTTATTATTTTGGCAGTGGTTCCAAGTCAGGGAGAGGGGTTTTTGGAAGATGGGCAATGTCCTATTTCTCCACTCGGTGGTGGTTACATAGTGGTTCATTCTACAAAGTCATTGAGCTGTCCCTTCTTCTATGCGCCCCTTTGTTTGCGTGCGTTACACTTCAAAACAAAAAGGTTTTAAAGGTGCTTAGCTAAGTGGTATGACTCTAACCTGTAATAGAGGTTTGTTTACCCCGGGAATTCATAACATGGCCTAAAAATGTGAAAATCTGTGATTGGTACCAGCCGGCTCTGCATCTGGGGTCTGTCTGGGAGCACTCCAAGTCTGCTGGCAGGCTCAGTGCTAGGCTTCATTTTGTAATTTTCCACCGTGGGGATCAGAAAGGAACTCCCTACATTATATATTTATAGCAAATACTGGAAACCAACAGGGGTTAGCTTAAGAAAGAAAGAGTAGGAACCTTTTCCCAGTTCCCAGAATCTACCCGGAAGGTTGTAGCTGCTTTCGGGAGGGACTAAAACCAGAATCTGAAAAGGCAACAGCCCCACCAGGGCAGCTCAGGATCTTTCTTGTTTGGGTCCTCGGGTTCTCCTGCCCCTGCTTTTCTCTATACATCCATTTCATTCTTGTCTTTTTGTAGTGAGAGGGCCCCTGTCTGCTTCTCTGTTGCAGGATAAGGGCTCCCCACGGTTGCTGAGTTTGTATCTACCTCCGGCCCAGCCACAGCCGGAGGCTTGTCCTGAGACTAACTACGATTAAGTCCCAAGAGTATGGCTGTCTCGGCCTCACTTGCAAACTGTGGGCCATCCCCAGGTGTAGGGTGCCGTTTTTCAAAGAGAAGACATAATGATGAACTTCGAGGATGGTCCAAGAAAGAGTCTGGGGCAGAAAGAAATCAGTTCCCAAATGATAACAGGGAAGTCATGAGTTGCACGCATCACACACTCAGATGTTTTTAAAAAAGTAACTATCTTGGGGCGCCTGGGTGGCGCAGTGGGTTAAAGCCTCTGCCTTGGGCTCAGGTCGTGGTCCCAGGGTCCTGGGATTGAGCCCCGGGTTGGACTCTCTGCTCCTCGGGGAACCTGCTTCCTCCTCTCTCTCTCTGCCTGCCTCCCTGCCTACTTGTGATCTCTGTCTCTCAAATAAATAAATAAAATCTTAAAAAAAAAAAAAAGTAACTATCTTCATATTTTAGAGAGTCAGGAAAGAAAATGACCTCTGAACTAAAGGTTGCCACTGTCGAATCCGGCCACCCCCCCCATAGGTTTCTTATTTTAAATAAGAGATTAGGGGCGCCTGGGTGGCTCAGTTGTTAAGCATCTGCCTTTGGCTTAGGTCATGATCCCAGAATCCTGGGATCGAGCCCCATGTCCGGCTCCCAGCTCAGTGGGGAGTCTCCTTCTCCCTCTCCCTCTGCCTCTCTCCCTGCTTGTGCTTTCACAGTCTCTGTCTCTGTATCTCTCTCAAATGAATAAAATCTTTGGAAAAAATAAATAAAATAAGGAATTACTTAAGGTTTTAAAATTAAATCGCCATCCCAAGGAAAAACCCACAAAGAGAGACTGTACTTCACAGTAAATTAGGGATAATCAGCGTGTTAAAAACCAATTCACAAAGAGCAGAGGTCAGGTACTGGACGTCAACAGACCGACCTGACCTTAGACTTGTCTTGTGGACCTTACCGTGGTGTTATCCTAAAATCCGAGTTCCAAACCCAGAGGCTGCACACGTGCCCTCAAGAACCCCATGAGCTGCCCCACTCCTCGCTTATTAATTCTGATCCTATGGATGAACAATTATTAAAAAATAAAAGAAGGAGACAATTGAAGTGATACAAACTTTATTTAACACTTGAAGACATAAACTGCAAAATGGAGCAGAAGGCGGGAAGCTTTGATAAGATAAAGATTAAAGAACGAGGAAGACAAAGATAGAAAATAGTTGATTGGCTGGGGCCATCAGTCAACCTGGCTTGGGGTGAGTTGGCCTGGCGTTTGGGGATTGGCTAACTGCATCAGCTGTGTTCCTGAGCATTTACAGGGACATAGAAACTGTCTTGGTTTCGGTGTGCTGACGGAGCAGCACAGACAGGAAGGATTCCATCTTGCGCCTAGAAAGTTCTCCCAGTGCAGACCTTTTTTTTTTTTTTTTAAGATTTTTATCTATTTATGTGTGAGAGAGAGAGAGAGCGCTCACTACCTGGGGGGAGGAACAGAAGAAGAGGAAGAAGCAGATGCCCCACTGAGCCAGGAGCCCAATGCAGGGCTTGATCCCAGGACCCTGAGATCATGACCTGAGCCGAAAGCAGAGGCTTAACCCACTGAGCCACCCAGGTGCCCCTTGATGCAATCTTATTACCCACAGACTCTAAAAGAATTGGTGTTTGTGACTTCTGATCAACTTACATCACTAAATGGTCAATGACTCGATCTCTCATAATCTACCAACTATTTAAGTAACAATCTACTGAAATGCAACACAATCTAAGTAACTCTAGGCCAACTAGCTTAAAGTCAGCTGCCTAAAGATAATTCACTTCAAGCCATTTCTAGCCAATGGTTTAGTCAATCTATTGATACATTTACTTACAAAAGAACACTTTAAAAGTCTTATATGTCTCATTTATCACGTTTCCCCCAGCTTTATGGAGATATAATTGAAATACACCATTGTGGGAGCACCTGGGTGGCTCAGTTGGTTAAGTCACTCCTTCGGCTCAGGTCATGATCCTGGAGTCTTGGGATCAAGTCCCACATCAGGCTCTCTGCTCAACGGGGAGACTGCTTTTCCTGCTGACATCTCTCCTCTCATTCTCTCTCTCCCTCTCCTATAAATAAATAAGATCTTAAAAAAAAAAAGAAAGAAAGAAATACACCGTTGTGTAAGCTTAAGGTGTACAACGTGATGATTCAGTAGACATATATGTGAAATGATCACAGCAAGGTTAGTTAATCCATCCATCTCACGTAATTACCAACTCGTGTGTTCGTGGCAAGAACGTTTTAGGTTTACTCTTGAGTAACTTTGAACATACCATACAGTGTTGTGAACTATAGTCAGCATGCTTTGCAGTAGACTTCTGGAACTTATTCATACCTGGAAGTTTGTGCCCTTTGGCCAACATTTCCCCATGTCCCCCACCTCCCACCCCTGGCAACCACCATTCTACTGTTTCTATGAATTCTGTTTTTTTTAGATCCCATATATAAGTGAGATCATACAGCATTTTCTTTGTCTGCTAATTTCACTTAGCATAATGCCCTCAAGTTCCATCCATGTTGTCGCCAGATGGCAGGATTTCCTTTCTAAGGCTGAATAATTAATAATCCTGTGTGTGTGTATCACATATTATCTATTCATTCATGAAGGGACACTTAGGTTGTTTCCCTGTCTTGGCTGTTGGGAAAAATGCTACAAGAACATGAGGCTACAGATATCTCTTCCATGTAGTGATTTCATTTCCTTTGGGTATATACCCAGAAGTGGGATTGCCAGATAATCTGGTAGTTCTATTTTTAATATTTTGAGGAATTTTCATACTGTTTTTCCATAGCCGCTGCACCAAGTTACATTCCACCAACAGTGCACAGGGCTCCCTTTTCTCCACATCTTGGCAGGCACTTGTTATCACTTGTCTTTTGAATAATAGACATTTTAACAGGTGCAAGGTGATAGCTCATGGTGGTTTCAGTTTTCATTTCTCTGATGATTAATGATGTTGAGCACCTTTTCATGTACCTATTGGCCATTTGGATGTCTTCTTTAGAAAAATATCTATCCAAGTCCTTGGCCATTTTTAAACTGAATCACTTGGGGGAGGCTGGGTGGCTCAGTGGGTTAAAGCCTCTGCCTTCGGTTCAGGTCATGATCCCAGGGTCCTGGGATCAAGCCCCGCATCAGGCTCTCTGCTCAGCAGACTTAATAGACTAAATGCATTTCATATAGGATATATGGAATTAATTATGGATTTAGGAATCTTTTTTGGTTTTGCCTCCATTTGAATATCTAAGGATTTTTTTTTCTAGTTCTATGCAGGAAATCTTTAACAAAGTAAAACAAACAAACAAAAAAAATGGCAGCCACCAAAATACAAAGACATTTTAAAACACAGCAAAGCCAAAAAGTCATAACAACAACAACAAAATCACTTACAAAATCTATTGCAAAATAAATATTTCACATTGGACTAAAATTAAAAGGTCAGGAGCACCTGGGTGGCTCAGTCGGTTAAGTTGTTTCTTTTGGCCAATGTCCTCTTTATATCAGGGTCCTGGAATCAAGCCCCTCATTGGACTCCTTGCTCAGCGGGGAGCCTGCTTCACCCTCTCCTCCCCACTCATGCTCTCTCATGCTATCTCTATCTCCCACTGTCAAGTAAATAAACTTTTAAAAAAATTAAAAGTCAATATGTCACTATTTGGCTTGATTATTGTTCAGGAGAGCCTTAGGCAAACTGACTGGCTCCTCTCCAAATCTGCTCAGTTAATGACAACATTACTTGTCGGGGCAACTTTTTGGTTGAAAGGCATAGACAGTCACTCACAACCTCCCCTTTTCCTTTGCAGCCCAGTACATGCTCCATTATCTCAGCTGACATCAACAAAATGGAACTTGGGCAAATCATGGCTAAATTAGGATTTGTGATTATGGAAGCAATGAATGTTAATTACAACAAAAACTCAAAAGCTGGAGCACCAGGGTGGCTCAGTCAGTTAAGCGTCCGACTCTTGATTTCATTTCAGGTCATGATCTCAGGGTTGTGAGATCTAGCCCCACGTCAGGGCTTCCCACCCAAGATTCTCTCTCTCTCTCTTCCCCTGCTTGTGCGCTCTCTTTCTCTCTCTCAAAAAACCCAAACACTAAAAAACAACAAAACAAAAAACGCTCAAAAGCTTCCCATCTATATGACAAAATCTTTACCCAATAAGCTGGTATTCCTACAATTCTTCAGCATGACATTCTGGAAAAAGGTCCCTGACCCTGATCCAAGCAACCCCACTCATCTTTGGTGATGTATACAACCACATTCTGGAAGGTCAGTGAATCCTGAAAGAATTCCTAGAGTCAGTAGCTCAGAGCCGGACGAGGGCAGTGTATAAGGTTGGGGTTAAAAACGCTCTGGTTCTTTTTTTGGCCCCTTGAATTCATTGTTGAATGAAATGAATGAAAACTCACTGACCCAGAAACTTCTCTCGCCTCTTTGTGATTTGTCCTCCTTCTTCTCTTTCTCAAATTCTAAAACCAAAGTGGCAAATGGCAAAGGTGATGTTCTTCCCAGAATAGACAAGCAGGAAAATCACACCTAAATAGTTTAATTTAAGGTACATCCGTTGTTGGAAAAACCAAAAAAAACCCTCTCTTTGTTCATGGCTCTCCAAAATTCAGTCATTTGCAAGAGGTACCTCAAATAAATGAAATTAGTCATCGCCCCAAATGAATGACTTTGTAGATAATCACCATCATTGAAAGGTAATATTGTTTGAGTCGCTACCATTGGAACCCTGTCTTTTCCACTTTCCAGCAAAATAGTTTAAAGTTATTTTCCATATGCTTGCTCCCCTTGTCCCTGCCTATGCCTCATCCTTCAAAAAATCTCTTCCCATCCTTCTTGCAGTAGCGAAATTACCCTAAGCTCTCCACAAATAACCAACCGGTGTCTGTCCAATCTAGTGGCCTATTTTGGGTCCTCATCCTATTTAACGTCTTTGCAACTTTTAAAATAATTGTCCACCGGGAACACCTGAGTGACTCAGGTCATGATCCCAGGGTCCTAGGATTGAGTCCCCACATCAGGCTCCTTGCTCAGTGGGGAGCCTGCTTCTCTCTCTGCTTCTGCCTGCCACTCTGCCTGCTTGTGCGGGTGCGCGCGCTCTCTCTCTGACAAATAAATAAATAAAATCTAAAAAAAAAAAAATTGTCCACCAGTATTGACTGAAATCTCTCTTGGCTCTCAGGACACCAGCCTTCCTGACTTCTTCTTGGCAGTTCCTAGGTCCACTTCTTATGCTCCTTGTCTGTTTTCTCTTCTGCCTACTTCTAAAAGGGTTTTCTGGTCCCTGGAGTTGTGGCTTCTCCACTTACATGTTCTACTATTTAGAGACCGGTAGAAACCGAGACACAGTCAGGGAGTCCTCTCACCCCCTCATTTTCCATATTCATTTTGGCCACCAAGTTCTGTCCATTTTATCAGAGAAGCCTTTCCTCCTTCTAGTATCTTCCCGTTACTTTCAGGACCAGTGTCCTCGATTAAACCTTTGCTGATACTAGCCTGACCTGTCACCATCTGTATTAAACCTGTCTCTCTGCCCTTCAGAACAGCCTCCCCACTATAGTCATAAGATCTGCCGTTCTAATAAATATGGCAAATCCTGCCCTTCTAGTAAAGGCATTTTCTCTGCCTAAAGGATGAGGGTAAGCATCACTGCATGGCTTGCAAGGTCTCTATGATTTATTCTGCAATCACCTGTCATCCAGTCCTCCCACAACATTTTCCTTCCCACCCCTGGTCCTTTCTTAAGACTGCTTAGGGTGCTCCCTGCTCCCGGAATGCCTTTTCTCACCTTCACCCGGTGTTCCTATCCTTCAAGATCCTGGTTCAAACTTCAACTCACACTTCTTAGCCAAGGAATTTCCTAGCACCTCCGGCCAGGTGAGTTACCCCTTCTTGAATTGCCCTTTGGCAATCCATTTGAACAGTAATGACAGCTTAAATTTCTAGAATGCTTATTAGGTGTGCCAAGTTCTTTACTGTCATCGCACATTTCCTCATTATAAGAGACGAACTAGAAAGGCATTAGTACTTTTATCCTGATTTTTCAGCTGAAGTTTAGCTAGATTGAGGCAGATAAAGGCAAACTGACCATGGTCACAAGTTATAGACAGTCGAGGCTCTTTGACTTTTCCACTGTTTGTTTTGGTTTGAATTTGGTTCCCAAATTCCGCCTGCATCAAAATTACCCATTGGAATTGCAGGAACATGGACTGCCTGCCTACCCCACTCCCGGACTTTCTGATTCAGCAGGTGCAGGAGTGGGGTCCAATAATCTTCATTTCCAAACAATTCCCAGGGGATGCCTCTGCTGCCAGTCCTGGGATTGCACTTGGAGAACCACTGTTTCACACCTTTGCTCCTGAAAGCGTCTTAGAGAATGCACAGCAGCAGCATCTCCTGGGAGTTTCTTAGAAATGAAGCATCTCGGGCTTCACCCTAGCCCTACTCAATCAGACTCTGCATTTTTAACGATTCCAAGTGATTCACGAGCACGTAGTTGGTGTGTACCCATCGCACACTTTTGTACCGAGACAGACTCTAAAATGGACAAGTAACTTAATTTACAGAGAGCGTCTCTCGAGTAAGAGTGAGCAGGGAGCTCTTCGGACACCCGCCGGAGGTTCGAGACTCCCAGGCCTCGGCCTCGCCCGCTCCGCCTCCAAGTCGCGCCTCGCCCCGCCTCTCTCACCGAGCCCAGCCCTTTAATTGGCCACAGAGTCCTCGGACCGCCCCCAGCGCCCCGCCCCGGTTTCCGCTCGGCCCCGCCTCCCCGAGGAGGGGGCTGGCGCGGCGCGCGGCGCCCACGCGGCGCGCGGCTCTCACCCACGCAACACGCCGGCCGCTCCCCCGGGTCCTCCGGACCACCGAGCCCTCTTCCTAGAGCAGCCCGGGAGGAGACCCCCCCCCCCCCGCCCCCCGCCCGACTCCTCGCTTCCTCCCGTGCCAATTTAACCGGCACCCGGAAGTGCAGACGGCCCCGCAGTTTCTAGGGTCGTCTTTAGGGCTCCTGTTGTTACTGTTTCATTCACGCCACAAACGATGCTCGGACTCCTGGTCTTTGGCAGAGAGATGAAGGAGGCCCAGTCCCTGTCTACATCAAGGACGGCAGGACGGGGTGATAAGCTCTGTACCGCGGGGACCGGATCGAAGGAAGCTGTCCCGGAGCGGTAACGGCCCGGGGCTGGCGGTCGCCTGCCCTGTAGGCGCTCCGGTGTTTGCAGCGTGAGCGGAGAGCATTCCGGCTGGAAGCAAGGTGGTTGCCCGGAAGGCGTCTCGCCGTGCAGGACTTGAGGGTGCCTGGAGATGAAGTTGGGAAGGTAGGCAGGGGCGATCCTGAAGGGCTTCCTGGTCCACCAACCAAAAATGTCAGTTTCCTTTCTGCCCACTTTCAGGACCAAATTTGAGAAGTGCCTGCTTTTTTGTTTTGTTTTGAATATTACCATCCACACGCAAAGAATCCATAGGACTGTGACTTGAAGGCTGTTTGTTATTTCATTATATTGCTGTGTCCTCATTTAATGAAACCATTCCCTGCCGCTTTTGTTTACCGTCACAAATAATGTAGGAACGAATGTCTTCATGTCTTGCTTTTTTTTTTTTTTTTGGCTTTTGTTGAATGTTTCCACAGATACTAGTCAGAAAATAGTACATCGTTTTGCTCTTACTTATATTCCCTCACTGCTTTCCAAAAAGTTAATAACGGCAACAGTAATATCTATTTACGCAATCCTTATAAATTAAGTATTTGCTGGTGGTAGGCTCTGAGCTGGGCTCTAGGGGCATAATATGAGCAATTTAGTACAGACCCCGTTCTCATGCGGCCTCCACTCTTGTAGGAGAGGGTGGCATTCATCAAGTTATCACACAAGCGTATAATTACAAACCGACAAGTAGCATGAAGACCAGTATTACAATCTCAGCCCTGGTGGTAGTTTGCAGGGTTTCATTTTTAGTTTTCCTACTGAACTGCCTTCATTTAAAATTTTCCTGCTGTACTTGAAACAAATGCTTTTTCGGGATTGCTTTGCTTTCTAGGTTTTAAATTAACCTGTGTTGTTCCTCCCTAGTTCATCCTGCTGCTTAAGGTAAGTACTCTGTTGTAAACCAGCAAAAAAAGCAAATTTAGGCCTGAATTGTTTCAAGATGAATAGTTAGAGTCTGTTTAAGAACTTGTTCTGTCCTCTCCTCTATTCTTTAACAGACTCCCTATATCAAAGTCATTTCAAATGTTGGAACTAAGTAGGAAAGACTGTCTCTTCCCTACCTAACTCACAAGACTATTATGGGAATTACAAAAAAAAAAAAAAAAAAAAAAAAAATTAAAGGGACTTTGCAAACGTGAAAGGTTTTTGGATGATAATCCTTCTGCATTTGCACTGCCCTCTTTACTGTTGTTTATTTCGTGTCTATTCAACAAATACTTATTGGACATTGATCTTGTGTCAGGCGCTGGGGATGCAAAGATAAAACAAGACCCAGGCTCTGCCCTCATGGAACTTAAATTTTGATGTGCACTGGAGCACTGTGGGTCAAGGTGAAAAGAATCTGAAAGTCGCTACCTACCCAGTCCTTTCACTGCACAGCTCAGGTGCCAGAGGAGTGAACATTTACCTTTCCCATCTTTTGACTACTCCTGCCTATGACCCACAGCAGATCTTCCCCCTTGGGCACACGCAGAGGAAGCCTTTACCTAAGTATTAAAAGACTGGACCCTCTCTGCAACTAATGGGGTAACAGCTTCTCTTTAAATTCCCATTTAAAGATTTATATAGTATCCCCTATTCGTATGTACCCCAGTCCCTGCGTGTATGGTTAACAGGTCCTGTTGTCATTCCTCTTGTAAATCAGCGGAGGCCCAAAACCCCTTGGTACCAGTTTTGATTTTGTTACAGGCACCGAAAGGTCTCGTAGCCTCCGGTTTCCCAGACATAGACGGGGTGAGGCTAGAGGGGAGGTAGGTTTAGATTGGTCCCCCAGTCCTCTTTCTGCTGTTTTTCAGCCCAAGGGCTAACCACCAAGACATAGGTCCAAACTCTATTAAAGGCAGCCTCGGTGGAGGAAGGCACACGCGGGTCGGGTCACTCGCGAGGACGAGTGACCCGTGAACGTGGGACTTGAAGTTGTACTGTAGCTATCCGCCGGTGGCGGCTGAAAGGGGGACCGTTCGGAGCGTGCGCATTAGTGCCCCCAACGTGCGCGCGGGCGGCGCGGGGGGAGGAAGGGGCGGGGCGCTACCGGCGGCGGGGGGCGGGTTCGGCGTCAGCTGTGTCAGGTGATTGGCTCCACGACGGGGAGGGGGCCGGTTTCCGCCGGACGACGGAAGTGGCTCTCCAGCTCTGCCAGTAGGCCATGGAGACGGTGGCACTGTAGCGAGCTAGGTGTGAAGATTGCAGGGGCGGCGGCCATGGAGGCCGTACTGAACGACCTGGTGTCTGTGGACGACCTGCTGGTGAGGCCTGGCCTCGAGGGAGGGAAAGGAGACATTCGACGGGCGGGTCCCGAGGAGCGTCCGGTTGGGGCCAGACCCTCTACCCAGCATCAGTTTTGCCTAGGGAAGCCGAACTACGGCTCCCGGCATCCTCTGCAGCGTCCGGCCCCTGCCCAGCGGTTCTACTTTGTCCAGTAGCCTAATGGGAGTTGTAGTTTTCTGCGCCGACACGCCCCAGACTCGGGGCCTGCGGTCTGGCGTTGAAAGACTGACAGGTGCTGGGTGAGTGGAGGAGTTAGGAGGTCAGAGTGCGGACAGCTTTTTTTTTTTTTTTTAAACTGTTCCTTCAGTGGGGGGGAATATAGCAACTACCATGAAGTTTCATATATTACTCACTGAATGCGGCACGGTGCTAAGTGCATTGCAGGCCATATCTCAGTCTTTGTAGCTCTGTGGGCTACTGTTGGCACTGTTCTTATTCCCAATTTGCAGTTAAGAAAAGGTCCAGGCCCAACAGGGTGGGGCTGGTTGGGGGAAGCAGCTGCGTGGGTTGTTGAGAAGTTCTGACAGCGTGTTTACTGTTTAGCCTCGGGGGTCAGCTGCTTCGGGAGCGGTGCCTGGAGCTGCCACCAGGTGGCATCTCTGCTCGGCACCACTAGGGGGAGGGAAGCGGACAGGGTTACTGTCCAAGGAGACAGCCCGTCGCTAAGCAGCAGAATCCCTGGGTCTGGGTCCCAGGGATGAAGCTAGCGGAACCTGGGGTGCCAGATGCCAAGACCCGCGGGCAAATGAGGCAGAGACTGGGGAAGATGGGGTGTAACTGGGAATTGAACCCGTAGGTCCTGGTAGAGAACGGTGCGCCCCTTCATTTCTAAATGACTCCTCTCCTCTCCTTGGCAGAAGTTTGAAAAGAAATTTCAGTCTGAGAAGGCAGCAGGCTCTGTGTCCAAGAGCACGCAGTTTGAGTATGCCTGGTGCCTGGTGCGAAGCAAGTACAACGATGACATCCGTAAAGGCGTCGCACTGCTGGAGGGTGAGTTTCTAGGCTACCCCACCCTCCCCTTCCCAGCTGCTGCCATGGCCTCGTTCACTCCCTCCATCTTCAGTACTGGGATTCTTTTTCTTTTTTAAAAAAATCTTTATTTATTTGACAGAGAGACAGAGATCACAAGCAGGCAGAGAGGCAGGTAGAGGGAGAGGGAGAAGCAGGCTCCCCACTGAGCAGAGAGCCCGATGTGGGGCTCAATCCCAGGACCCTGAGATCATGACCTGAGCAGAAGTCAGAGGCGTAACCCGCTGAGCCACCCAGGCGCCCCTGGGATTCTTTCTCGACATGGCAGTTATTTTCCTATAAACACATGCAACGAAGGCTGCCCCTTCACCTGGCTTCTCCCAGTGTGCTTTTGGCTAATCCACCTCATCCTTGTTTCGCCAGCGTATGTCAGTCCCCGCAGGCCTCTGGCGATCTGGTAGCCTGACCTGGAGAGTGACTTAGTCTGAGGTCACACAGCTCGTGAATTAGCGGCTGAATGAGGACTGGAAGCTCCTGTCTTGCTCTTTGGCCTCACCATGTTGCTTATTCAGCAGCTGTTGAAAACCTTCCATGAGGGCGGTGTGGAAGAAGTGCAGAAGACAGGCCCCGGAACCTGGGGGCAGATGGCACTGGTTTTTTTTGTTTTGTTTTGTTTTTAATTTTTTATTTTTTTGTTACTGCTAGTTTTTTTTTTTTTTTTAATTTAAATTTTTTTTTAAACATATAATATATTTTTATCCCCAGGGGTACAGGTCTGTGAATCGCCAGGTTTACACATTTCACAGCACTCACCATAGCACATACCCTCCCCAATGTCCATAACCCCACGCCCCCTCTCCCAACCCCCCTCCCCCCATCAACCCTCAGTTTGTTTTGTGAGATTGAGTCACTTATGGTTTGTCTCCCTCCCAATCCCATCTCGTTTCATTTACTCTTCTCCTACCACTTAACCCCCCATGTTGCATCTTCTCTCCCTCATATCAGGGAGATCATATGATAGTTGTCTTTCTCCGATTGACTTATTTCGCTAAGCATGATACCCTCTAGTTCCATCCACGTTGTTGTAAATGGCAAGATTTCATTTCTTTTGATGGCTGCATAGTATTCCATTGTGTATATATACCACATCTTCTTTATCCATTCATCTGTTGAGGGACATCTAGGTTCTTTCCATAGTTTGGCTATTGTAGACATTGCTGCTATAAATATTCAGGTGCACGTGCCCCTTCGAATCACTACTTTTGTATCTTTAGGATAAATACCCAGTAGTGCAATTGCTGGGTCATAGGGTAGTTCTATTTTCAACATTTTGAGGACAGATGGCACTGTTTTGACTGGAATCCTATTTCCTGTTGGTTTTGGATGGGCCACCATTTGCCAGAGGCCACAATACCTGACTTTTAAATTCCTCTGTCCCCTCTACCCCCTTTTCTTGGCCAGGTAATCATGCGCAGGCAAACAGCATCCTAGCAAAGGATGGCCATTGTCAGCTGATAAAAATAAGAATCGTTTCTAATGCAAATAACCTCACCCTGCATTTGCCTGTTTGGCTCTTTCAGATTTTTCAGCTTCCCTCTGCAGCTCGGCGCAGCTGTAGGTGGGGTCTCTAAGCGTTGCCAGTTCCAGTGGAGGAGACAGAACAGACATGTGGGGAGATTTATAAACACCTGCGAAACTATTTATTTTTTATTTTTTTATTTATTTTTTTTTTATATTTTATTTATTTATTTGTCAGAGAGAGAGCGAGCACAGGCAGACAGAATGGCAGGCAGAGGCAGAGGGAGAAGCAGGCTCCCTGACGAGCAAGGAGCCCGATGTGGGACTCGATCCCAGGACACCGGGATCATGACCTGAGCCCAACCAACTGAGCCACCCAGGTGTCCCACACCTGCGAAACTATTTAGCCACAAATTCTACTGCATAGTGTACAGCTGAGCACATAGGCCCCTGGGAAGTCACTGAATTAAGAAAATCAGGTCGGGGCACCTGGGTGGCTCAGTGGGTTAAAGCCTCTGCCTTCGGCTCAGGTCATGAAGCGGTGTTCACCCTTCTGCCTCTGCCCTCTGCAGAGCTGTTGCCCAAAGGGAGTAAAGAGGAACAGCGGGATTATGTCTTCTACTTGGCCGTGGGCAACTACCGGCTCAAGGTAAGGCAGAGCGTTCCCTTCTCCCACTGCACCCTGCTGGGGTGGGCTGCAGCGCCTACTCGCTGCTCCTCCGGGGGCCGTCCAGAGCCCTGGCCGCCAGGAAGGCTGAGGAGGGCTGTGGGCGGCAGGGGGTGGTGAGGGGTACAGAGGTGCAGGGTGAGAGTCGGCTGAGGGAAGGCAAGCGACAGAGATCCCAGCTGCCGAGGGTGTGGGGAGCAAGGTGACCTCAGGTTGGGGTGCAGCCCCAAGCCTCGGCTTATCTTCCCCAGCTTATCACCCCCACACAGTTGGGGTTGTTTGTGGACTCTACTCCGCTGGGTGAGGCTGGAGTCAGGGAGGAGGTGGAGGGAGGAGCCCCCGGGGTCCGGCGAAGGGAAGGCCGCTCTGATGAGCAGGAGAAGGGCTAGATACTGAGGTGGGGGGGCGTGTGTGGTGTGTTTTCCCCGAGAGCAGGAATATGAGAAGGCGTTAAAGTACGTGCGGGGGCTGCTGCAGACGGAGCCCCAGAACAACCAGGCCAAGGAACTGGAACGGCTCATTGACAAGGCCATGAAGAAAGGTGAACCCTTCCCCTCTGCCCTCCTCCACTCCCCACTCCTCTTGCTCCCGGGCCCCGTCACGCCTCTCGGCTCTTGGTTAAGTCCTCTTCCTTCCCCCAGGCCTGGGCTCTCTGGTCTCCCTTTAAATGACGCCCTCCTCCTCAGGCAGCTCCTCAGTGGCTCAGAAGCCTTCTTTCTCCAAGCCCGAGGCCCTCACCTCATGACTCCGGGGGAGGAGGCACGTCTGTTGAGGCGCATTGGGCGGGGAGAAAGAAGGTGGTGGGCAGCGCGTCCCTGTGGGGGCTGGGCTCCTGACAGTCTCCCTTTTCCCTTCCCCAGACGGCCTAGTGGGCATGGCCATCGTTGGAGGCATGGCCCTGGGCGTGGCAGGCCTGGCTGGACTCATCGGACTTGCTGTGTCCAAGTCCAAATCCTGAGTGAAACCGCGCCTCTGCCCGGGGATACGTGGGAGTCTATGGAGGACACTCTGAGAGGAGGGGACCCATCCATCCTTGCTGTCCCTGTCTTCTGCAGTCAAACGCTCTACCACTGAGCTATACCCCCATCCCTGTCTTCTGCACCCCATCACTGCCCTCTGGCGTTCAGCCTCCTTTCCCCAGAGATGTGTCCGGTAGCCCCAAACCATGTGCTCCAGGAGGAGTGTAAATAAAACAGCCTTGGCTTGGGAACTGCTGTGTCCGTGTTGAGGAAGGGGTGGGCTCTTTTGGGCCCAAAGGTGGTGGTCATGCGTGGTCCTTTCCTGCTCACTTTCCTACTCCTGTCCCCCACGGCTGGTGTGGGGTGTGCCTTTGTCCGCCAAGCTGCCCACACCCCACGCCCTTCCTTCCTCCCCCACCCCCAAAGCAGATCGGGGACGGGGGACAGGGACGAGGCCTTTGCATGGCGCAAGAGTCCTGGGAGAAAACAGTGACTAGAGACGGGAAGGGCAGAGCTGGGGGGACAGGCCAGGATTTATGTCTCCGGTCTCCTTTGACCCACACAGCTGCCTCTCAGCACGTGGAGTTTTCCACACCACGGGGGGCCCCCCCATTCAATTTCCTCCAAAACCTCCGCCCTTCCCTCTCTTTGTCCTCCTGCCATTCCCCTCCCCATCCTCCTTAGGGGATGGGCCACTGCCCAGGGGCAGGCATGGGGATTTGGCACGGAGACGTCAGAGTTCTTGAGAAAAGTTACAAACTCAGGACATCCCGGTTGTCGGCTCAGAGATGGGAAGGTCGGAACCCAGTCCCCACCCAGCCTGCTTTGCCCCACACCCGCGCGGTGCCAGGCTCAGCATGGGCCTGTCTTGCTTCACTGCATACCTCTCGTTCCACAGCCCAGCCAGCCTGGTTGGGGGGACTGGGGAGGCGGCACCTGAGGGGAGCGCACGGGAGCCTGATACCGTGGGGGGGGCAGAGGGGGGATCCACTCTGGCTCAGCCATGTCCTGGGTGACTGCCTGGGGGTAGCATCCGGCCCCTGAGCCCCGGAGACTGAGCCCCTGTGGCATTTGCAGGAGGAGAACCCGAGCCGTCCTGGCCGAGGCCTAGGAGCAGGAAATGCGCCAGGACAGGTGCTCAGCAGGTGTTCAGCGTCGGCCTGGGCTGGGGACCCGGAGGTTTCTAATCCATCATAATTAGTAGAGCTGGTGACAGTTCTGATAACTGAGCTGCTTAGATTAGTGACGGGATCACTTTCTGGGCCTGCGATTTATCCCCCTCCGCGGCCCATGGCAGCAAGATCAAGCTTGGTGCCGAGAGTCAGAAGATCAACCCACAAGGGGGAGATTTAAGTTCAGGAAGTTTTAGTTTGGAGGAAAGCAGCCCACTGGCGGCCTCACCCCAGCCTGCGCTACCCAGACCTGCGGGGGTACCAAGGAGGGAGCAGTTCACACTTTCGGGGAGCTTCTGATCTGGGGTCACAGGTGAGGAAGCTAGTTCTAGTTCACAGAAGCAGAAGCAAGCTCGCGGGGCTCTGGGAAACGCTGGGTCTGGTTTGACTCTGGGTTGGCTGGACTCCAGAGCGGTGGGTATACCCTGTTCCCTTATGCAGCCTTAACCTACCTTGGAAGATTGGGCCCAAATGCTAGGTCTTTTGCGTCTCCTAAATTGTTCTCACCAACATCCAGGAGAGTGGCTCTGTGCCCCGGATCCTGCCACACCAAAGGTATGTCTGGGAGCACACACTGTCTCTCGGTCATCTTCTCTGTCCTCATCTCTCTTTGTCCATTCTCTGGCCCCCCGATGAAGGCTGAGTCAGAGACGCTTCCCCTCGGCTCCCACCGCCTCCCGTGGGGGCCCCTCCTTGACTGTATCCGTTTGTTCCGTCACTCCCATAAGTCCTCTCCGCCCCCCTCCTGGGGCGGGGAGCCCGGAGGTTGGGGGAGGGGGTGGACTTTTGGCCCGTTTCTTTTATTCCCTCCATCTCTTCGTCAACAGCCTGGTGCTGGAGGCTCATTCCTCTGCCCAGACCTTCCAGGAAGCAGAGACCCGGAGAGAGGGCCGGGGACGGAAACCGGGGGACAGACCTGAGGCCCAGACTGCGGCCGACCTCCCTTTCTCTCGCCCCAGCCTGCCTTAGCGCCCCACCGTAGCCGAAGCCCCTCAAAGTCTCGCGGGGCTCAGCCCCTCCCCTTCTCTGGGGCCCCCGGCGCCCCTCAGGGCCCTGCGTCCCACCATGTCGCTGGCCGTGGAGATCTTCGGCTTCTTCATGGGAGCCCTGGGGCTGCTGATGCTGGGGGTGACCCTGTCACACAGCTCCTGGCGCGTGTCCACCGTGCACGGGAACGTCATCACCACCAACACCATCTTCGAGAACCTCTGGTTCAGCTGTGCCACCGACTCCATGGGAGTCTACAACTGCCGGGAGTTTCCGTCCTTGCTGGCCCTCTCCGGTATGCGGTGGGGACAGCTCCAGGGGCCAGAGGGTGGTGGGAGGCTGGAGGAGGGAGAGGCCCCCGGGGAGGTGGGCGCTGCCCGTGGTCGGGCCTCGGGCACCAGACCGTTAAGGGGGTCTGGATCGGGCTCAGCGGGTTGTGGGGGGCAGCGCGCTGTCTGGAAGTGCGGGAGAGACTTCGTCCCACGTGTCCCCCTGCCCTGATGGGACACTCCTAGTGGTTACAGGCGCAGCAGGATCCGCCTGCCGGGCTCAGTTTACTGCCTCTGCGCCCCGGGCAGGTCAGAACGTGAGCTTCCTCGGTCCTGTCTGTAGGACCCTCGTCATCATAGCACCGGCTCACAGATGCTCCTGGGCCGGGATAAAGCACACCGAGTGTTAGCGGGACACGTCAGCGTGTGTACGCACACGGCCAGTTTCTGCCTCTTAGCTCTGGTGTGGGAGGGCTGGGATCTGCGGGGTGAAGAGGATGCCCCATCTTGGGTTCTTGGGGTTGAGACACGTAAGACCTTCAGGCTCCCGCTGGGGCACTAGTCCCACTGCCGTGGCGAGTTCTAAAGGGCCCTTTGAAAGGGAGCCTCCTGCACCCCCCAAGTGTCCGCTGGAAGCAGGTTGGGGGGTGTGCGTGCATGTGTGTGCTCTGCGGTCCCGGGCAGTGTGTTTTTTGAAGTTCTCGGTGGCTTGGAGTCTACCGCTCTTTTGGCCCAGAAGGTTCTCCCCGGTGGCTGTCGCTCCTTCCTGCTTCCTGCTCACCCTATGAGTAGCTCCGCCCCCCCCGCCCCAGGGGAGTCTCCCGTCAGTCGGCCCCAAGCCAGAGACCAAGAGTGGAGGACCAAGTACCCTATTCGCTGTCGCTCCCACGCCCTCCTTGGAGCCGTCTCGCTCTTTCGGGTCCCCTGCTGCGGGTGCGGGGTAGTGGATGAAACCAAAGCCAGCGCTGGGTGTGGAACATGGCTCCTCAAAATCCCCCAGGAATGCCAGAGATGCTCTGAGAAGTTAGGGTATCTGGGTGGGTCTCTGTGTCCCCACTATTCCCAGAATCTTCTGAGACAGCAGCAGGGGCCTCGTGCCTTCTTCGCTCTCTCTAGGGCTTTCTGTGTACAAGGCAAGTGCCCCCCCCACCCGCCCCAAGCTCCGTCTAAAAGCTGAGTGTCCTCTGGGCCAGAAGCTCAGAGTGCTTGGGGGCCTGAGGGGATGCCGGGGGCAGCCTGCTCAGCAGCCATGGCCATTGCCATTGCACCCACCCCAACCATACCTGTGGCTTGGGGAGGGGCCTTGGCGAGCTCGTCCACCCAAGAAGGGCCCCACTTGGATCTGCTGACGGAGGGGCACGAGCATGCCGGCGGGGAAGGGCAGGGGAGCACTGCCTGGCATCGCGGGTCGCCTGGCTCTGCAGCCTCTTAGTGGCCTCATTGTACCAAAGCTGGGAAGCCCCAAGGACAAGTGTGAACCTGCCCAGAGTCCCACAGGTGGTAAGGGGGCTGGAACCCAGGCTGGTGAGTCCCTCTGAGGCCATTCTGGTCCCCAGGGGGTTCCTGACTATCATTTAATCACATCCAGCCCGTGCTCCCTCGGGACCCATCAGTAATCTCCCCCTTGTCCACCAGGGCCACCTGGGAAGCCTGGGCCGGTTCAGTCCCAGGTAGAGGCGTGTAGATGAATGGGTGCATAGAGGATACGCGGTAGGGGAGAGGGTGGGAACTCCAGAGGGAGTAGCTGGGAGTGAGAACTTTGGTCCTCCTCCTTGCCCGCCAACCCCGGGCCACTCCGCCTACTCCTGGCAGAGGCCCAGCTTTTCCTTCAGCACCAATGGTACTGCCCCACCCGGGAAAGGGGAGCAAGGTCCTTGGAGTGCTTGGCAACTATCAAAGACAGAGTAGGGGGAAGGGGACCAGGAAGGAAAGTGGCCATTTCCTTCTGCTTTGAAGAAGGGGAAACCGAGGCACCCAACATACCTGAGCTAGATGGGCTGGGATGGGTCCTGCGCCCAGGTATCCCACTTTGCGGATGAGAAACGGTCCTTGTCCAGTGACCCATGGGCCACTGCTGCCCCCTACCGGTCGCTTCAGGAGAACGCTCAGTTCGGGCTGACTCGGGCTGTGCCAGGCACCCGGTGGGACCTAGAGAGAAGCAGCTGCAGGGAAGAGGGAATATTCAGTGCAATTTCTGTAACTCACAACAGGGCATGGTGGGGATCTGACAGACCAGAGGTTCTCAATTGGGGTGATTTTGTCCCTCGGGGATCATTGGATAGCGTCTAGACCTGTTGATCGTCCCTCTTGGGACGGACTGGTAGTGACATCTAGTGACTCAAGGCTAGGGACGCTGCTGGACATCCGAAGGGCACAGAATGTCCCCCACCCCCAGAACAGAGGGCCAAAGTGTCAGTAGTGTCAAGGAGCAAGCCTGTCAGGGGGTGGGGCGCAGAGGCTGGGACTCCCGAGGTAAGCTCCTGGGAAGGAGACCGTGGGACCCCTTCGGCTGAATAGGGCCTGACGGGGAAGGAGAGGACTTGAGGGCCCTTATGCGCTGAGACCCGAGCAGGGGCTGGCTCGGTTGTGGAGGGGGAAGGGGCCAGCTGAGGGACCCATGGCTGCGCCCCACCTCCCCAGGGTACATCCAGGCCTGCCGGGCGCTCATGATCACCGCCATCTTCCTGGGCTTCCTGGGCCTCTTCCTAGGCATAGTGGGGCTGCGCTGCATAAACATTGGGAGTGTGGAGCTCTCCAGGAAGGCCAAGCTGGCGGCCACTGCAGGGGCCCTGCACATACTGGCTGGTAAAATTGGGGGAAGGTGACGGGTGCGCCCTGCGTTGTGGTGGGGGGTTGTGGTGGCGGTGCACCCGGGGTTCCCTGTCCTCTCCGGCTCACCGCTCCCTGTGGGTGTCTCACCTTTCCCATAGCACTGACACCTCCCCTCCCTGCCCAGCCCTACCCTCTCCCTCTGCCCACCCAGCCTCACTCCTGCTCTCCCAGTCCCTCAGCTACAAATCAGTCCATCAGCAGTGTTTCTTGAGGCCCCACTAGGAGCCAGGCATGAGTGAGGGGTGAGAGAGACCCCAAGGTGAGTGACCTTACAGCCCGGCCGGGAAGACCAGAGTCAGGGCATACGTGCAGATTCGCCGCGCGCCGTAACAACACACGGTGCGACGGGCCAGCTCTTTTCGGTCTGCGGAGCGCCTGCGCGCGTCCCCTCGCACGCACCTGTGAAGTAGGGCGGGTCTCGCCCTCTTCCCCAGCTGCGGAAACAGGCTCAGAAAACTCTGGTGACCAACTGGAGGAGCCCCCAGAGAGGGGTGAGGCTGGTCCTGTAGTCCTGGGTCTCACTGGCCGCGGGCCTTCGCTGCACTAGTGGTAAAGGCGTGTCACAGGCTCTGGGGGCTTTGGAAGGCAGGAGGAAGGGGCTTCAGGGCAGCTGTGCGGGACCACTGCTGGGGCAGCTGGATTTCCCAGGATGGGTCGGATTTGTCGGCAGATTCCAAGTGAGGCGACTAGGTGATCAAGATGTGGGGCGGGGTGGGGTAAAGAAGGGGCCAAGGGCAGAGTGTGGGAGACTAGACATGAAAGAGGGGCTGTGCTCGGGGAACCTAGGAGACCGGAAAGGTCAGGAGCTAGGGAGGGAGTGAAACTTTCCACCCCCTCCCCCTCTGCCAGGTCTGGGGCTCGAGCGTGGCCCTCTTCTCCCTCCCCAGGTCTCTGTGGGATGGTGGCCATCTCCTGGTATGCCTTCAACATCACCCAGGAATTCTTTGACCCCTTGTATCCTGGGACCAAGTGAGTGTGGGAACCCCACCCTGGGGGGCTGTGGGTGGGACTCAGCCGGCCAGAGATAGCGCTGCCCCGCACCTCTCCTGTCCCCAGGTACGAGCTGGGCCCCGCCCTCTACCTGGGCTGGAGCGCCTCCCTGCTCGCCATCCTGGGGGGCTTCTGCCTCGGCTCCGGCTGCTGCCGCGCTCCTGATGCGGACCGGGCCCCCAGGTAAGGGCGGTGCGTGCGTCGGCGGGGCAGGAGGGATGGGAGGGGTGCTCCTCCACTGACCTAGGCCCCTCTGAACCAGGCTCCCCTACAAGGCCTCCGCTGTGCGGTCCCCTGTCCTCACTGACGGCCTGTGCTCCGCGGCCTCGGACGAAGGGGACAGCACCTTTGGCAAATACGGGAAGAACGCCTACGTGTAGGACGCAAATGGACCCCATTCCCCTCCCAATGCCCCAGCGGAGAAAGGCCCCTTGAACCTCGGGCGGCAGGCGGTGCCCCGACTCCACCCCAAGGCCAGAAGCCACGCCCAGCTCTGACCGAGCCTCCGGCCCCGCCTCCCACCCCGGCCACGCCTCCTTCATCCGGCCAGGAACCTGCCTCCTTAGAACTCACCTCGGACTCCTGGGGCAGGACCTTCTGGGTCTGGGCGCTGGTTGGTTAAGGGGGTGGAGGCTTCCCCTGCCGTTTGTATTGTGTATAAATACATGCATGAATAAATTTGTACTGTGAACTCTTCAGGGATAGAGGGTGTCATGAAGTGGCTGGCCAAGTGACAGGTGGCTGGGGTGGGCCCCAGAGCCGTCTCAGTTCTTGGACCCAAGGGACACTTGTCCCTCTTTATCACCTTTGGACTGTCTCATCGGAAAAGGAGAGGAGCGGTTGCAAATAATTTCACGAGTGTGACACTCATAATTACAAGAGTCATCAAGGCGTGGATAGGGGAAGACCCACCTCTAGGAAACTGAAAGGGGCCGAGGAATTCCCCCGGCCAGCCCGAGCTAAGTCGCGCTTGACTCTCGACCTTTTTCAAGGAGACAGCTGACCTGAGCAGAGTTCCTTTAGCTGTGCCTGAGTGGATCTCACAGATCAACAGCCCTTTGAAATTGTCCAATCAACCAGGTCTCCTGCAGGCAGATTTTTCTGGGGAAAGTTCAACGATTTCCAGAAAAGGCTCTCAAGGGCTCTTCCCAGAGGCTTGCATCTCGGTGGTGTGTGTGTGTGACTTGATGGTGTCCAACTCAGACACGGCAGTGGGTCATGGGCTGGCTTGGAACAGGGCTGGTGAGAGACAGGAAAATAAGGCCACAAGAGAGAAGCCTGACATCCAATGGAAGGAGGGGGACAAGGGCCCTAGGCCAGTACCTGTCCTTGGCAGCGTGGACCGGACCACCAGTCACTGGAGCGTCCTGGGTTCTGATCTCACCCCTTGAACTTTCTCTTTCATCCTATTTATCCCCCTGCACTGCCGTTCCCCTTGCGATGTAGAGCCCCCCCCCACCGCCCCGACACGTGCATCCTAACCGGGCCCTCTCTCTGCAGCCTCAGAAGTACACGCACCCCGGTGCGTCTTCCCCAGGCTGGCAAATTCACCAACTTCATCACTCCCCCCAGCCAGTTCCTGGAACTCCTGTGACCACACTCGACCCAAGTCACACAGCTTGACAACATCAATCACCTCGGGCTCTCCCTTCACTTCCCCTCTGCCACCTCCGCAGATCCCATGGATTCCCCCTCCTCAGTGGTTTTCACATCCACTTGCTTGGCTCCCTTTACTGCCTTTGCTGGGTTAGACCGTCATCCCAGGATTCCCCTGGTGGAGTTTCTCATCTGGCGAATTCTCTCCACCTTCCCCTCATGGAGCGCCAAGCGTTGTGCTGCCTTAGCAGCTCCCTAGCGCCTCGGGGGGATAAAGCCCAAGACCATTAAGGGCCCACACACTGCCCGGCCCTAGCCCACCCTTCTGTGTGGGGTCCCGACTCCTCCGTACATTGGTGCTCTCCTAGCGAACTGGATGGCTCACTGGCCTTGCGGTTTCCTACGGGTCTACCCAGAAGCACAGGTGCCTTTTCAGCTGTTAAGGGGGTTCCTGGTCAAGAAGTTTGTGGAAGTCTGTATACCCTATTGCCCCCCAATTCCCTTCTTCCAGAAAGTTTGTGGATGTCCCGCTGGTCGAGCCAGTTACATGGCCAAGTCGAGAGTCCGTGTGTAAGGGACCGCACGAGAGCGTGGATGCTAGTGTCATGATCTACCCGTCTGCTGTGCCAAGGACTGGCCCACGGGGTTTGCTTTATTCGCAAACCCATAGTGGGTTTCTCTCTCAAAAATGAGAACCTACACCTCATGAAGGTTCTTACAACTCTGAGAGGCCATCAGAGTTCCTCGGGGAGGCGGGTATCCTGCGTGCTCCCCGCCAACCCCCTCCCAGTAAAGGACAAAGGCTAAGTACATCTCCTGACATCCCCGCGGGGCATTTCCAACCCAATCTTCCACCCCATCCCCCGCCCCACAGCTTCTACCTCCTTTCCCAGAGCCCAGCCTGCCTCTTCTCAGCCCTTCCCCGCTCTCAGGAAGGCCCGCGTGAGCCAGCTCCCGCACTTGAGCATCTAAGTACGTGCCCTGAACACGGGCACTGGGTTTTGATATCGTCCGTTCCTCCTGCATAGTCACGTGGCTAGTAGGAGCTACTGACAGACTCACCCTTTTAAACAACACTTCTTTCCCTTTTTGCTGTAAGTAGTGTGGTGCCAAGACATGGCTTCCCGCCCTCGGAGAGCTCCCAGCTAGGAGCGAAGTGTAGACGGCTGGTTGCCGCGTGGTGGGCAAGGTGTGAGGGCTACGGCGAAGAATGGCCGGTCTTTGGAACGGGCTGGACAACAAACTGCTGGAGGTCTTTGGTAATCATGTCCACGTCTATCACTGACAGAACTCTCTAGATGCCAGGCCCTGGGCTGGGCACGCCGTCCTGTTTAATCCTCCCACTACCAGGGCCGTGGCTGTTAAGAGAGGGGGACCTGTGATCTGGCTGAGCTACACAGTTGGGAAATAGCAGGACCAGGATTTGTCCAAGACTGAAGACACAGCTGGCCTGCTTCCTGGAATTCTGGCCTTTCCTAACTAATTCACATCAACTAAATTCAGCTCTCACCGAGGACTGTAGGAGTGAGCCCCCAGGCTCTAGCATTAACCTTTCCCACCCTTTGTGCGCCCAGGAGGAGGCTGTGCTGTACCCTCCCTGGCCACGGGGACGACCCTCTACAAGCTTTGGGCACCCTGCTGATTTCCCGGAGACCGGGGTGTCTCCCAGGGTAGAGACTGATCTCCCCAGCCTGTAGGAACCTGGCGAGAATTGTTCTAGGCCTTTCCTTGGGGAGTGTGGGTTTAAGTGGGGGTCCAGAGACCCTTCCTAGATACAGAACATCAACGGAGGGCTCCTGGAGCCCCCTGGCATCAGAGCCATGCGGAGCCCTTGGGTCTGGCTCTGTCCTATCAGTCAGCTGGGAAGGCTGTGTCGCTGAGTAGACAAATCTTACATCAGGCAGAATCTATGTGATTCTTTTCGTAATGGCGAAATATGGAACAATGCCGGTGAATTTAGGAACAAAGCCGACGAGACCGTGTTCTGACGGCAAGTCCAATGCAGGTGATCACACCGAGGTGACGATGGCATTTCTCAGCCAAGAGTCTTTCATTCCCCTCCCACCCTCCCTCCCTTTCTCCCTTCTTTCCTCTTTTTTCCCCCTCCATTTTCTTCCTTGATGGAGAGGAAGACTGAAAGGTCAGGATCCAGGAAAGTTCCCCTGCATGGGAGAGACAGTAAATTCAGGCCGGAAGTCAGAAGCCAGCAAACGACTCCTGGTGTCCCGGTTACTACTGCCACATAACAACCTCCCCCGTCCCCGAGCCTCAGTGGCATAACCCACTGGGTCATACACACGGATTCCGCAGGCGAGGCTTCTGGGCCGTTGTAGAGATGGCTGTGTCTGCTCCGTGATGTCGAGCACATGGCCAGGAAGCCTCAAACGGCTGAGGGTGATTTGATGCCTGGTGGCCAGAACCATCTGGAGGCGTCTTCACTCCCACGAAGGAAGCCTGGGCTGGGGTGGTGCGAAGGCCTGACTCGGCTACGTCCGGCACGGGAGCACCTGCGTGTGGCCTCCCTGTGCAGTCTGGGTTCCTCACAGCACGGCGGCTTCCGGATGGCTGGATTTCTCACGTGGTGACGCAGGGATCCAAAACAATAAGCATCCTAGTTGACAAAGCAGAAGCTTCTCTGCCTTTGAATGTCGCATGTCCTTGAATGTCGCATGTCCTTGAATGTCACATGGTCTCACTTCTGCCACCCTGGCTGAAACGGTCATAATTCCGCCCTGATCCCTGGGGAAGGGACCAAAGACTCTACCTTTTGATGAAAGGACAGTCAGAAAATGTACAGCCATCTTTTAAAACCACCAGCTAGAACTGTCCCCAAACCATGTCCTCACCATCAGACTTGGAGCTGTCCCCAACACCATGGACCCAACCTCATGTCTCCAGAGAAAAGGCAAGGAAGACACCGCGAGCATCTGGACCAGCTATTGTAAAGTCCCAAAAGGGAAGAGAAGAGCCTACGAAGGTGCCTAACACGGAATTTGCTGGCTCTCATTAATATCTTATCAAGGTCATCTGTTCACCAAATACAACACTTACATCCTAAGCATCTGCTATGCTATGTTCTAACGGGGTACAGGGCCTTAAGACAGCAACTCCAAGGAGCTTATGAGCTCACAGCTTGCAATCCACTTAGGCGGCATGGGTATAAGAAGCTTTAATACTGCATTAAGAATTACGGCATCTGGGGCCCCCCGGGTGGCTCAGCGGGTTAAGCGTCTGACTTCTGCTAGATCATGGTCACCTGGGTCTTGGGATCGAGCCCCACATCAGGATCCCCGCTCGGTGGGGAGTCTGCTTCTCCCTCTGCCCCTGCTTGTGCGCTTGCTCTAATAAATAAATAAAATCTTAAATAAAAAAAAAAAATTACAGCATCTAGGGCCACCAAGAACAGAAGCCTCCATATCATGAATTCCCCCATGCTTCTCACGCTTCCCAGGAAATTTCCGCGTTTTCTCGGATACTGACAACTTCACACACTACAGCTCCTGGTTAACAACCGCCTCCTCAAGACGACTGTGCCTCAGGACGGCGGCACCAAGGACGAGGGCTGATCTCTCCACAGGGTTAAGGACCAGAGGCTGAAGCAGGGCTGGCTCCTTCTGCAGTATCATTCTGCACCCTGTCCCCAGCGCTCACTCTACTTCCCTGTCACCCGGTCCCGGCAACGCTCAAATGATCCTCAGAAAAACGACAGGAACAAAAAGCAAAAGCAAGTGCCTCCTGAAATCACCAAAAAACGACACCGAGCAGCAGCCAAGAAACGCGGAGGCGGGGCGTGGCAGGAGAACAGGAGGGAACCTTCCATGGTCAGATAGGCAGACGGTGGGAAGGGTGGGTGACAGATAGGAGGCAAAGCCACAGAGCTGTGAGTAGGACAAGAGACCTGTGACCCTCACCCCCAGAACGCCCCGTGACCGAACAGGCAGGCTCCGCATCGCAAGGAACCTTTTATTACACACAGCAGCGCGCTGACGGCCCCGCCCACGTCCCTGCACACAGGCCCCGGGAAGACTGCTCTGCTCCGGCAGGCAGGACACGGCTCTGCTGGGCGAGTGAACCGCTGCTCGCGAGGTCCAGAAGAGCCGCTCTCCCTTTGGCCGAGCCCTCTCTGAGGTTGTGGTGATGCGCGAAGGCCTTCTCCTCTGGGGACGCCCAGGCTCACACAGTCCACTTCAGGCACCTGCACGCAGAGGAAGCCCAGGGTGAGGAGAGGAGGGGGTCCGAGGGAGAAGCTGTGGACCCGGGGCGGGGCGTGCGGAGCTCACCTGGTCTCCTGGTGGGTGCCCAGACAGCGCACGGTACAGTAGCGGGCGCCGCAGCTGACACACGTGTAGGGGGAGGGGAAGCCGCAGACCGCACAGAAGGGGCGCTGGGGCCGGGACGGGGGTCCTGCACAGGCCGTCAGGTAGTTGGGGCCCTCGGCCACACTCAGATTCTGCTGAGACAAGGGGAAGGGTCCACAGCTCCTCGCCCACCCACGTAGCAAACACCCACCCAGGACCAGGACCTCAGTGGGCTCGTTCCTTCCCTGTGGGGTCCTCCCAGCCCCTGGGCCAGTGCCCCCTCACCTGCTCCTCCAGCAAGGCCTGAAAGTTCTTTCGGAAGCGAAGTTTAAAATGATCCCCTCGGGTTTTCTTCTTTTTCTTTCCTATGGAGGAAGGGCAATTACAGTTTACCCCTTGACCTACGAGAGGCTCAGGGAAGCCGACCTCCTCCGCATAGTGAGAAATCTGTAGGGACCTTTCAAGCCCCCCCACCCCCCAAACAGCCTACTGCAGACCAGAAGCCTTACTGATAACGGAAACAGGCGGTTAACACCAACTTTGTACGTTCTATGTGTTATATACCATATTCTTGCAACAAAGGTAGAGAAAACAAAATATGTAGAAAAATCGCAAGGTAGAGAAAGAACATTTACAGGACCGGACTGTAAAAAACCCATGAGGGAGCAGAACTGCTCAGTTCAAACCCATGCTGTTCAGGGTCAACTGTAGTTACTTGGCACGTGCCAAGAAAGACCCCATCTTCCTCTGCGCCATCATTCCCAATACCCATGAGTCCGCCCCCTGCCCGCGTGCTCTACCAGGTTCCAAGTCTCCCTCTCTCCCGCACGTGTGTCCCTCCTCTCACTTCTCCAACCAGCACCTACACACATCTCACGCTCCCCTAAGGCTTCGTGTAAGAGCTGGAGGGGCTCTGGGAGCTCAGTTCCCGTATGTTCTGTCTCCTCCATCTGCTAGAGGAAGCTGCAGCAGGAGCCAGTCCCAGCAGAGCCAGAGGAGCTCCCCTGTCATCTGCCCACCCCACAGCCCCATGTCCTTTGAGGGTCCTCAGCCAGGCTGACTCCTCCCTCCTCCCCCACCCACCTTACCGGTATCTGCATCATCATCGAACTGAGGCAGCCTCTTGCCAAGCTGGGGAAGTCCTGCGTGGGGGTCGTCCTGGAAGTTGTCATTCTCCAAGGCCTCGAGCTGCCTGTTGATGCGGCGCTGTCGGGCCGCCCGGTCTAGGACCCGCCGCTGTCCAGGGTCCTGGGAGCGAACTGGATGGGGCAGAGCCAGAATCATGGGGACGCAGGAAAAGAGAAGTTGGGGTGGCCCCAGCATTTCCTCCCAATCCCCAGACCCAACTAGTGAAACGCCTCCTGGAGACCTCTCACTGCTGGCAGACATCACACAACCACGCACTCTGGGATTCCCACCTCCACTGGGACCTTAATGCACCCCTCTTTCATGCTCAGCAACCCCATTTCCTGCCACAAAGGACAAGGGCCAGCCATATGTACAGACACTCATCTTTCAGCCCACCCTCAAACAGAAGTGTATGCACACCCCTTCTTCCCCCCCGGGTCCCACTGTTAAACCTGACTTTCACCTCCGACTTGAGTCCTTCCCTCCCTCCTGCGTCTTTAACCCTCTTCCCCCACAGGAACTTTCCCTTCACTAGAAAAACCTGTCAAACTCTCACATGTCGACCCAGCATCACAGTGACTTATCTTTGAGACAACGGTCCACGGGATGTTCCATTTCTGCACGTCCCACCCAATCCTCAACCCCCCCCGACCGTGAACTGACTCCTGTTCAAGGGCAACCACGCACGTTCAAGACCCCAGTGACGTCCTAGGGCCAAATCCAGTGTGTATTTCTACAATCCTCCTTGTATGGCCCCCTGTGACTGTACCAACGATTTCCCTTGGGTGGAAAGTATGCTCTCATCTGCTTTCTTGACATGACTTCAGCTTTTCCTTATGGCTATAGGCACTCAATGAATATACGTTTTAATGAAGAAAGAGATATTTTGTATAGAATTAACAAACCCCAGTGAACAGCTGGAATGATAATGAGAGAGAGGTTTTAAATGGTGAAGTCAGAAGGAAGCTTCCAGGGGGACGAGCAAGATGGTGGAGGAGTGGGAGCGAAACCTAAAAATCACAGGTCCGAGGCGTTCGGCTAGACAGTTACCAAACCATCCCGAACACCTGCAAACCCAAGAGGAGATCAAAGAGAAGAGCAGCAATTCTAGGAACAGAAAATCGACCACTTTCCAGAAAGTAGGATGTGCAGAGAAGTGAATCTGAAGCAACATCTAGAAGACAGACCGCGGGGGGAGGGGCCGGCTCCCGACAAGCGGTGGAACGGTGGAGCACAAAATCCGAACTTTTAGAAGTCTGCTCCATAGAGGGACATCGCTCCAGAGGCTAAGCGGGGGTGGAGCCCTCGCGGGGAGAGTGTGGGCTCAGGTCCTGTGGGGTCACAGAAGGATCGGGGGTGTCTGAGTGCGGCAGAGCCCCCAGGTAACTGGAGCGGGGGAGCTGGATACAGAGACCAAGCCTGGGGGGGTGGGCAGCTCTCAGCTCAGGGTTACCTGAAACCAGGATCCGAGGCACAGTCGGGCCACTGCTCTTCGAGCAGGGACCCTACAAGTGCCAGATCAGGGGAGCCACCCTGTTCCTCCTCCGGGAGGAGCAAACAGCAGGAACCTGCTGGGTCTGCAGACTCCAAACAGGGCTGTGCACCAGAGACAGAAACGTTCGGTCACAGGCCGGGTGAGCTCAGAGTACAGCCAGAGACCAGGGAGATGGGAGGGACTCCTGCTTTTCTCTGAGGGCGCGCTGAGGAGGCGGGCCCCGAGCTCTCAGCACCACGAGGCTGCAAGGCCGCCATCTTCATTCCCATCCTCCAGAGCTCTATGGAAAGTGTTCAGGGAACACAAGCTCGCAAAAGTGAACCCGAGCAGATTTGCTCTCCAAACCAGGCCACTTAGCCTGGCCCCCCGCAAGGGCGGTGCAATTCTGCCTCCAGCAAAAACATTTGAGAATCAATACAACAGGCCCCTCCCCCAGAAGATCAACAAGAACATCCATCCAAGCCCAAGCTCACCAATCATGAGAACTGAAAAACTTCAGAGCTATGGGAATACAGCCCATATAATTCATGGCTTTCCCCCATGATTCTTTAGTCTTCCAAAGCTAAGTTTTTTTAAAGTTTTTTTTTAAAGATTTTATTTATTTATTTGACACAGAGAGAGATCACAAGTAGGCAGAGCAGCAGGCAGAAAGAAAGGGGGAAGCAGTCTTCCCCGCTGAGCAGAGAGCCTGACGCAGGGCCTGATCCCAGGACCCCAAGACCACAACCTGAGTTGAAGGTAAAGGCCCAACCCACTGAGCCACCCAGGTGCCCCCAAAGCTAAATTTTTTAAATTTTTTGTTCTTTTTTAAAAAATTATTCCTCTTTCCTATTTTAACATTTTTAACTATTTTATCTTACCAATACCTTTTTAAAAAATCTTTTTAAATTTCCATTGTTACAGTCATATTCTATCCCTTCTTTGTATTTGACCTTCCTTTTAGTATACATATAGGTTTTTCATCCTTTAAAATTATGGGATACAGTTTCTTTTTTTTTTTTTTTAAGATTTATTTATTTATTTGACAGACAGAGATCACAAGTAGGCAGAGAGGCAGGCGGAGAGAGGGGGAAGCAGGCTTTCCACCGAGCAGAGAGCCCAATGCGGGGCTCCATCCCAGGACCCTGAGACCATGACCTGAGCCGAAGGCAGAGGCTTAACCCACTGAGCCACTCTGGCGCCCCCAGTTTCTTCTAATAGATCAAAATATACCCTAAATCAAGCACATGGCTTTGTTCTAGTCTCCAGCCTAATCACATTATTTCCTCCTCTTTTTTCTTTTTTTCAACCAACTTCTTATATTATCAATTCCTTTTTTAGAATTTTTTTAAAATTTTCATCTTTATAGTCAAATTCAATCCCTTCATGTTTACCCTTACTTTTGTGTGTGTGTGTGTGTATATATATGTGTGTGTGTGTGTATATATATATATATATGTGTGTGTATATATATATATGTGTGTGTATATATATATATACATATATATATATATATACGTTTTTCTTTCTTCAAAATTTTGGGAGACAGTTTCTTTTGATAGACCAAAATACACCCAAAATCAAGTGTGTGGCTCTGTTCTATTCACCAGTCTTATATGCTTTTTTCCTTTTTTTCCCCCTCCTTTCTTCTCCCCCCAGTATCAGGTTTCTTCTGATTTGGTTAGTCTATATTTTTCTGGGGTCATTGCTACCCTTGGTAGTATTTTGTTCTCTCATTCATCTATTCTTATCTGGATAAAATAACAAGGTGTAAAAACTCACCTCAAGAAAAAAGAACAAGAGGCAGTACCAACGGCTAGGAACCTAATCAATACAGACATTAGTAATATGTCAGAACTGCAACTCAGAATGGCATGCTCAGGGGCGCCTGGGTGGCTCAGTGGGTTAAAGCCTCTGCCTTCGGCTCAGGTCATGATCCCAGGGTTCTGGGATCGAGCCCCGCATCAGGCTCTCTGCTCTGCAGGGAGCCTGCTTCCTCCTCTCTCTCTCTGCCTGCCTCTCTGCCTACTTGTGATCTCTGTCTGTCAAATAAATAAATAAAATATAAAAAAAAAAAAAAAGAATGGCATGCTCATGTATTGGAAGACCAAAATACTCACCAAAAAACAGGTGCTAGCTGGGCTCCAAAAAAGCACAGAAGATACTAGAGAATCCCTTTCTGGAGAAATAAAAGCCCTTTCTGGAGAAATAAAAAAACTAAAATCTAACCAAGTTGAAATTTAAAAAAAAAAGCTATTAATAAGGTGTAATAAAAAATGGAGACTCTTACTGCTAGGATAAATGAGGCAGAAGAGAGAATTAGTGATATAGAAGACCCAATGATGGAGAATAAAGAAGCTAAGGAAAAGAGAGACAGCTACTGGACCACAAGGGGAGAATTCGAGAGATAAGGGATACCATAAGATGTAACAATGTTAAAATAATTGGGATCCCAGAAGAACAAGGAAAGAGGGGGGCAGGAGGTATACTGGAGCAAATTATACCAGAGAATTTCCCTAATTTGGCAAAGGGAACAAGCATCAAAATCCTGGAGGCACAGAGAACCTCCATCAAAATCAATAAAAATAGGTCCACACCCCGTCATCGAATAGTAAAACTTACACGTCTCAGTGACAAAGAGAAAATCCTGAAAGCAGCTTGGGACAAGAGGTCTGTAGCATACAAAGGTAGAAACATTAGATTGGCAGCAGACCGATCCACAGAGACCTGGCAGGCCAGAAAGGGCTGGCGTGATATATTCAGAGAACTAAACGAGAAAAATATGCAGCCAAGAATACTATATCCAGCTAGGCTGTCACTGAAAACAGGAGAGAGAAAAAGCTTCCAGGACAAACAAAAACTAAAAGAATTTGCAAACATCAAACCAGCCCTACAGGAAATACTGAAAAGGGTCCTCTAAGCAGAGACAGAGCCTAAAAGTAACAGACCAGAAAGGAACAGAGACAATATACAGTAACACACATTTTACAGGCAATACAATGGCAGTAAATTCATATCTTTCAATACTAAGCCTGAATATAAATGGGCTACATGCCCCAATCAAAAGAGAAAGGGTATCAGAATGGATTAAACAAACAAGACCCATCAATATGCTGTCCGCAAGAAACTCATTTTAATCCCAAAGACACCTCCAGATTTAAAGTGAGGGGGTGGAAAACAATTTACTACACTAAGGGACATCAAAAGAAAGCTGGGGTGGCAATCCTTTTATCAGATCAATTAGATTTTAAGCCAAAGACTATCATAAGAGATGAGGAAGGACACTGTACCATACTTAGATCTTCTTGTTGAACAGACCCTTGAACAATTTTAAATCTCTATGGCTGTAACATGGGAGCGGCCAATTAATAACAAAATCAAAGAAACACATCGACCATAGTACAATAATAGTAGGGGACTTTAACACTCCTCTCACTGAAATGGACAGATCATCTAATCAAAAGATCAACAAGGAAATAAAGGCTTTAAATGACACACTGGATCAGATGGACATCACAGATATATTTAGAACATTCTATTCCAAAACAACAGAATACACATTCTTCTCTAGTGCACATGGAACATTCTGGGCCACAAATCAGGTCTCAATCGATACCAAAAGACAGGGATCATTCCCGACATATTTTCAAACCACAATGCTCTGAAACTAGAACTCAATCACAAGACGGAACTTGGAAAGAACTCAAATACATGGAGACTAAAGAGCATCCTACTAAAGAATGAATGGGTCAACCAGGAAATTAAAGAAAATTTTAAAAATTCATGGAAACAAATGAAAATGAAAACACAACTGTTCAAAAATCTTTGGGACACAGAAAGGAGGTCCTGAGAGGAAAGTATATAGCAACACAAGCCTTTCTCAAGAAACAAGAAAGGTCTCAAGTACACAACCTAACCCTACACCTAAAGGAGCTGGAGAAAGAACAGCAAAGAAAGCCTAAATCCAGCAGGAGAAGAGAAATAAAGAGCAGAAATCAATGAAATAGAAACCAGAAGAACAGTAGAACAAATCAACAAAGAAATTAAGAGCTGGTTCTTTGAAAGAATTCATAAGACTGATAAACCCCCGGCCAGACTTATCAAAAAGAAAAGAGAAAGGACCGAAGTTAATAAAATCATGAATGAAAGAGAAGACATCATGCCACCAAAGAAATACAATTATAAGAACATATTATGAGCAACTATACACCAGCAAATCTGAATCTAGAAGAAATGGATGCATTCCTAGAGACAAATAAACTACCAAAACTGTGGGGCGCCTGGGTGGCTCAGTGGGTTAAACTACCAAAACCGAACCAGGAAGAAATAGAAAACCTGAAGAGACCCATAACCAGTAAGAAGATTGAAGCAGTCATCAAAAACTTCCAACAAGTAAGAGCCCAGGTCTAGATGGTTTCCCAAGGGAATTCTACCAAACATTTAAAGAATTAATACCTATTCTCCTGAAACTGTTCCAAAAAACAGAAATGGAAGGAAAACTTCCAAACTGATTTTATGAGGCCAGCATTACCTTGATCCCAAAACCAAAGACCCCATCAAAAGGGAAAATTACAGGCCAATATCCTTCATGAACACGGATGCAAAAACTCTCACCAAAATATTCGCCTATAGGATCCAACAGTATATTAAAAGGATTATTCACCATGACCAAGTGGGATTTATTCCTGGGCTGCAAGGTTGGTTCAACATCCACAAATCAATGTGATACAAAACATTAATAAAACAAAGAACCAGAACCATATGATACTCTGAATAGATGTTGCAAAGCATTTGACAAAGTACAGCATCCTTTCTTGATCAAAACTCTTCACAGTGTAGGGATAGAGGGTACGAACCTCAATATCATCAAAGCCATCTATGAAAACCCACAGCGAGTATCATTCTCAATGGGGAAAAACTGAGAGCTTTTCTGCTAAGGTCAGGAACACAGCAGGGCTGTCCACTATCACCACTGCTATTCAACATAGTACTTGAAGTCCTAGCCTCAGCAATCAGACAACAAAAAGAAATAAAAGGCATTGGAATGAGCAAAGAAGAATTCAAACTCTCACTCTTTGCAGATGATATGATTCTTTATGTGGAAAACCCAAAAGACTCCATTCCAAAACTGCCCAAACTCATACAGGAATTCATTAAAATGGCAGGATATAAAATCAATGCCCAGAAATCAGTTGCATTTCTATACACCAACAGCAAGACAGAAGAAAGAGAAATTAAGGAGTCGGTTCCATTTACAATCGCACCCAAAACCGTAAGATACCCAGAAATAAACCTAACCAAAGAGGCAAAGAATCTGTACTCAGAAAACTATAAAGTACTCATGAAAGAAACTGAGGAAAACACAAAGAAATAGAAAAACATCCCATGCTCATGGATTGGAAGAACAAATTTTGTCAAAATGTCTATGCTACCTAAAGCAATCTACACATTTAATGCAATCCCCATCAAAATACCATCAATTTTTTTCAAAGAAATGGAACAAATAATCCTAAAATTTATATGGAACCAGAAAAGACTCCGAATAGCCAGAGGAATGTTGAAAAAAGAAAAGCAAAGTTGGCAGCATCACAATCCAGACTTCAAGCTCTATTACAAAGCTGTAATCATCAAGACAGTATGGTACTGGCACAAAAACAGACACATAGATCAGTGGAACAGAACAGAGGGCCCAGAAATGGACCCTCAACTCTATGGTCAACTAATCTTTGACAAAGCAGGAAAGGAATGTCCAATGGAAAAAAGACAGTCTCTTCAACAAATGGTGTTGGGAAAATCGGACAGCCACATGCAGAAGAATGAAACTGGACCATTTCCTTAGACCACACACAAAAAATAGACTCAAAATGGATGAAAGACCTCAATGTGAGACAGGAATCCATCAAAATCCTTGAGGAGAAGACAGGCAGCAACCTCTTCGACCTCAGCTGCAGCAACTTCTTCCTAGAAACATCACCAAAAACAAGGGAAGCAAGGGCAAAAATGAATTATTGGGACTTCATCAAGATCAAAAGATTTTGCACAGCAAAGGAAACAGTCAACAAAACCAAAAGACAAGTGACAGAATGGGAGAAGATATTTGCAAATGACATATCAGATAAAGGGCAAGTGTCCAAAAGAGTTTGATAAAGTGTAGTGTAGAGTTTGATAAGTTCCTTAGAATAAATAATCCAATCAAGAAATGGGCAGAAGACACGAACAGACATTTCGGCAAAAAAAAACATCCAAATGGCCAACAGACACATGAAAAAGTGCTCCACATCACTCACCATCAGGGAAATACAAATCAAAACCACAGTGAGATCCCACCTCACACCAGTCAGAATGACTAAAATGAACTAGTCAGTAAACGACAGATGCTGGCGAGGATGCGGAGAAAGGGGAACCCTCCTACACTCTTCGTGGGAATGCAAGCTGGTGCAGCCACTCTGGAAAACAGCGTGGAGGTTCCTCAAAAGTTGAAAATAGAGCTACCCTACGACCCAGCAATCGCACTACTGGGTATTTATCTTAAAGATACAAATGCAGTCATCCAAACGGGTATGTGCCCCCGAATGTTTATAGCAGCAATGTCCACAATAGCCAAACTATGGAAAGAACCTAGATGTCCATCAACAGATGAATGGATAAAGAAGATGTGGTATGTGTGTGTACACTCACACACACACAGGAATACTATGCAGCAGATCAAAAGAAACAAAATCTGGCCATTTGCAATGACATGGATGGAACTAGAGGGTATTATGCTAAGTGAAATAAGTCAATCAGAGAAAGACAATTATCATATGATCTCTCTGATATGAGGAATCTGAGAGGCAGAGTCGGGGTTCGTGGAGGATAGGGAGGGAAAAAAATGAAACAAGATGGGATTGGGAGAGACAAACCATAAGAGACTCCAAATCTCAGGAAACAAACTGAGGGTTGCTGGGGGTTAAGGGGGTAGGGATAGGGTGGCTGGGTGATGGACACTGGGGAGGGTATGTGCTATGGTGAGTGCTTAAAATGTGTTTAAGTCTGATGAGTCACAGACCTGTACCCCTGGGGCAAATAATACATTATATGTTAAGAATAAACAAACAAACAAATAAAATAAAATGGTGAGGTCAGCAGGTGATTTCCTCCAGCTGACTGGACAGTCAACAGCCGTGGGGCTCAGGAGAAAGTTCACAATCGAGAGAACCACTTTTGGATTCATTTGCTTTTGGGTGAGAGAGCCCCACGTTTGGTTTTGAAATCCCAGGAAGAGTGAAAAGATTGAGAAAGAGATGGGGCCAGCTCTCTCCTTAGTGGGGAGAGAGTAGGCCACATGAGAGGTTTGACAGACTAGCCAGAGACGACCCCACTGTCGCTGTAGCTCAAAATTCAAAATCTTCTGGCGCCTGGGTGGCTCAGTGGGTTGGGCCGCTGCCTTCGGCTCAGGTCATGATCTCAGGGTCCTGGGATCGAGCCCCGAATCGGGCTCTCTGCTCAGCAGGGAGCCTGCTTCCTCTTCTCTCTCTGCCTGCCTCTCTGCCTGCTTGTGATCTCTCTGTCAAATAAATAAAAATAAAATCTTTAAAAAAAAAAAAATTCAAAATCTTCCCAAAGTCTGCTTCTTCTCCTGTATACTCTTTACGTAAATGGAACCATCTACACAGACATCCTAAACAAGAAACCCAGGAGTTATTTTAAATCTCTCTATCAGGGCCTGATAATTCCACACAAAATATCTCTCTATTCATTCAGCAAGTATTTATTGAGTGCCTGTAACCATAATAATAGCGTTGGCCCAGTGGCTAATGCTTACCAGGCATGCACTGTGAGCCAGGCACACTAGGCTCTTTGTGCAAGAGCTTTAACCCTTTATCAGCCTTAGGAGAGAGTTATCATTACCATTCCCAGCTTACTGAAGTTCAAAGGTTAAGAAGTGTGTCCAAAGCTCACATCGCTAGTCTGTGGCTAGGTCAGAATTCAGACCCAGAACTGCCCAGCTCCAGATCCCTGCACACTGCCTCCCCTCCAAGTCCCCGGGGGGTGCACTAGGCCCTAGGGATACACGAGCTTACAGTCGGAGTTGGGGGGGCATATAAACAATGAAATACGCAAGAAGAGTAGAGCATAGTATATAATCACACAAGAAGTACAAAGAACTACGGAGCACATGCCAGAAACACCTAACTTGGCCTTGAGCTAGTCAGAAGATTTTCCAGAGGAAGGAAAGTCTAGCTTGAGATCTGACTGAGGGACAGAAGTTAGCTTGGTTCGGGGAGAGGGATGGGTGTGTCAGGCTTTCCTATCAGCATGAGAGAAAGCTTGAATGGGAGACCAAAGCGCCTTCAGTAAATTGTAGGAAGCTCAGTAGGGCTGCTACATCAAGTTTGTTGCGGTGTCCGGGAGACTGTGTGGATATAAAGTCAGGCAGACCATTAAAAGTCTTACCTTTACACATCTAAAGGAATTTGGATCTAGGGATCCACAGTGAGAATAACGGAGATCCAGCAAGGAGTTTTAAGAAAGGACTGACATGGGGGCGCCTGGGTGGCTCAGTTGCTTAAGTGGCTGCCTTCGGCTCAGGTCATGATCCCAGGGTCCTGGGATGGAGTCCTGCATTGGGCTCCCTGCTCCATGGGGTGCCTGCTTCTCCTTCTCCCTCTCCCTGCCCTCTGCCTACTTGTGCTCTATCTCTCTGTCAAATAAATAAATAAAATCTGTAAAAACAAAAACAAAAAAAGGACTGACATGATTGAATTGATTAAAGTCATCTGGCAGAGTGTCCCACCCGTATCTCTTTTTATGGGGACTAAACTCCATCACTCCCTAACTGGCCTTCCAGCCTCTACACCTGTTCTATATAATAAGGCAGACACTACTCACACGTGGTTATTCAAATTCAATGTAGAGGGGCGCCTGGGTGGCTCAGTGGGTTAAGCCTCTGCCTTCCGCTCAGGTCATGATCTCAGGGTCCTGAGATCCAGCCAAGCATCGGGCTCTCTGTTCAGTGGGGAGCCTGCTTCCCCTTCTCTCTCTCTGCCTGCCTCTCTGCCTACTTGTGCTCTCTTTCTCTGTCAAAACAAAACAAAAACAAATTCAATGTAGATTTTTAAAAAAAGATTTTATTTATTTATTTGACAGAGAGAGAGCAGGAGGCCACAGAAGGGGGAGCGGCAGAGGGAAAAACAGGCTCTCCGCTGAGCAGGGGCTAGATCCCAGGGCTCTGGGATCATGACCCAAGCCAAAGGCAGTCGCCCAACCAACTGAGCCACCCAGCGCCCCAAATTCAAACGTAGACTAAGTAAGATTAAATAAAATTTAAAATTCATTTTCTCGGTGGCACCAGGCGCATTCCACGTGCTCAAAAGCCACATGTGGCTAAAGGCTGCCAAGCTAAACAGTGCTGATTACGACCATTCCCACCATTCTAGAAAGTTCCTCAGTACAGTGCAGCACTGAAGCCAGAACTGCCTTTCTAAAAGATAAATCCGGGTCACGCCCCTGCCTTAAAAGAGCCCTTGACGGTTCTCCACGGCCCTCTGGATAGAACTGAAGCTCCCCGGCGGTGTACAGAATGCCTTTCAAATGCACCTTTCCCCAACCCTCCAAACTCTTACTATTCCTCCGCAAGTCCCTAACTGTGAACGTGGCTTCCTAAGCGACTTGCTTTTTCTCGCTTTCCTGCCTTTGCCCGTGCGGTTCACGCTGCCGGGAATGAGCCTCGGCGCCCCTGCACTGAGCGAAACCGTGACTCGACTTTCCAGATTCAAACCAAGCGTTTTTTCTCCCTCCAAGCCTTCCCAGTCCCCTCCATCCCAGAAGCAAGGTTAGGTGCCACTGCTGCCCGCGCCCCCGAGCTATACACCCTTCTGCCGTCGCACGTCTCACTCTGAAACACAACGGTAGGCTCGCGTGTCTGTCCCCCTCCCAGAGAGCCAGCTTCTGGATGACAGGGACCTTTTTCCTCTCTCCATCCCCAGCACAGGCATGGAGCGGGCATCAATAAAACACGAATGGATGGTCTGAGGGGCTACCCGAACGCCAGGACCCGACGGCCGGGGAAGGGATTTGAGACTAATAACTGGGTCAGAACACCCTAGGCCAGGGTCGGGTCTGGGACAGGAAGAAGTAGGGGGCCAACCGCTGGGGCTCACATACCCGAAGTTTTCTTCTCCACCATTTCCACAACACAACTGCCGGAAGAGCATACTGCGCCGGCGCGCTATAGACCACTCCCGCCCCCGGCCGTGGAAGGCGGTGCCATCCCTTCCGGCGGCGCGTCCTTCTGCGCGTGCGCAGAATAATTCCAATGTGCCTACGCAGGACGTGGTGTTGCCTAGGAGACGAGAAAGCTTTCCGCCATATTTTATAGGGGCAAAACTACTTCCGGTCTGAGTGGTTGTGTATTTTGTGGGACTCCCCGAAATGTATCACTTTAAAGAGATGATGCCAGTGGTCTTTTGAGAAATGTCATTTTCCTTCGGTTCTTCTGAAGATGCCATCATCGCAAAGGCAACCCCTGGAGCTTCTCCCGGGGCCGGTAGAGATGATGGCCCGGATTACCGAAGAAAATGGGCAGGCTTGAGTAGGCAGTCCGAGAGGTCCCCCGGGACCCTCTGCCGAAAGCTCAACCCCCATTGCCTCTGGGGCCGCAGACTGCTCGGCCTTCTCCCTCCTTGCCGCCGGCTCCTCCGCTCGCCCAAGCTCCCCGCGCCCCCACCGCCGTGCTCTCCCAGCCTTCCGACCCACGGCTCCGGGCTGGGCTGCGGCAAAGACCCGCCTCCGCATCCCGCCCGACCTGCAGGGGGTCACTTCCCCTCTCCGGGTTTCAGTTTCCTCGTGTGTCGGGAGGCACTGGGCCGGCCTGGCTCTCACCGCAGTCCTCGGCTCCGGACCGCCGGCCCGAGCCCCCGCCCTTCCCCCGCTCCGCGGCCGGGCGCCCCCTCCGCTGGTTCCGCGCTACCCGCGCGCTCACGCCCGGGTACAATCCTCCCCTTGTCCGCGGCGCCGGCTTCTCGAGTTTTCAGTAGCCTCAGGCTACGCCTTTTTTCCAGGGCGGCGCCCCAGCCCTGCTCCTCCTCGCGGCTGGCCGCACGGCAGCCCCTCTTCTCAGAGCCCCTGCCCGGAGTTGAGATCCGGGCGCACTGCCCCAGCGCCCTGCGAGCCTGTGTGCGGTCTCCGCCCGCTCCCACGCCATGGCCTCCTCCGGCCCGGGACTCCGGCTCCTGCCGGGGCTCCTGTTGCTGCTGCTGCCGCCGCCTCCTGCAACCTCGGCCTCCGACCGTCCGCGGGGCAGCGACCCGGTCAACCCAGGTGAGAACCCCGGGAGCGCCGAGCCGAGCGGGTGCTGGGTTTGCGTGCCTGCCCGCGGCGCCGGGGAAGGGTCAAGGCCTGGAGGGGGTAGCCGGCCTCTCCCACGCCGTGCGCCCTGCACAGAGTGAACCACGCGGCCCTTCGCCCACTGCCCACCCTGGGCTGGGATTTCCAGCCTCGCATGTGAACTGACCCCGAACTCCTGGGTGTTACTCCCATCCAGCTCTCCCCGGGGGCCAAAGTTCCCCCGGTTGGTAAGAGTTTAAGAGGGAATCGGAAAAAAAACAGGACAGGAGCAGCGTCGGAGGGAGGGCAAGGGGGTGAGCGGAGCGCGTGGGGGTGGTGAGCTGGGTGAGTGGGTCCCGAGCGCCAATTCCCGGCTGGTGACAGAGAAGCTGCTGGTGATCACGGTGGCCACAGCCGAGACGGAAGGATACCGGCGTTTCCTGCGGTCCGCGGAGTTCTTCAACTACACAGTACGGGTGAGGAGAGGAATGGTCCCTAGGAGGGGAGGAGGGGCGGGAGGAGTGGGCTGAGGGCTGGATGCTTGGGGCCCCGCGGTGAGCCTGGTCAGGAGGGCCCCTCTGGCCGACTGAGCCCCTCCCTGGCTTGGCGGGTCTCCCCCCCACACCCCCCACAGACCCTGGGCCTGGGAGAGGAGTGGCGAGGGGGTGATGTGGCCCGAACGGTTGGTGGAGGACAGAAGGTCAGGTGGCTCAAGAAGGAGATGGAGAAATACGCAGACCGGGAGGACATGGTCATCATGTTTGTGGACAGGTAAAGGGGCCGCTGACGGGGAGGCGGGGCGGGGGGGGGGGCAAGCAGGAGGAGGGGGTAAGGAGCGCGAGGTTCCCGTGGTTGCTCCGCTCACGCCCAGTCTTCCTCACCCAGCTACGACGTGATTCTGGCTGGCAGCCCCTCAGAGCTGCTGAAGAAGTTTGTCCAGACCGGCAGCCGCCTGCTCTTCTCCGCGGAGGGCTTCTGCTGGCCCGAGTGGGGGCTGGCAGAGCAGTACCCTGAGGTGGGCACGGGGAAGCGCTTCCTCAACTCTGGTGGTGAGTGGCAGAGTGCCCAAGGCGTGGGGGGGGTACTAGGGCATGGAGCGGGGGGGCGGGTGCTGGGGCCTGGAGCATTCCAGGGGCCCGGGGGCTAGAGAGGGAGTGGGGATGGGTCCCTGGGACTCTGAGAGTCTTGGGGTCAGCGCCCGCCCACCCCTACAGGATTCATTGGCTTTGCCCCCACCATCCACCAAGTCGTCCGCCAGTGGAAGTACAAGGACGACGACGACGACCAGCTGTTCTATACGCGACTCTACCTGGACCCGGGGCTCAGGGTAGGGAGGGATGGTGGAGGGTGGCCACCTGTGGCTCTGGGTGCAGCCTGAAGGGGAGATGAGGGGGCTAGGGCTTTAGGAAGGTTCTAGAAAGAGTGGGTAATGATGGCCCATCCCATTTCATCCCATCCAGGAGAAACTCGGCCTCAATCTGGATCATAAATCTCGGATCTTTCAGAACCTCAATGGGGCTCTAGGTGAGGAGAAAGGGCACCGCTTCTGTGATTTTATTTAATACAACAGCCCTACGAAGGGAGGACCTATGGTTACCACGCGTTACAGGGGAGGAAAATGCCTTTGTGAAGGTGACTTGCCCGGATCACCTGGGGAGGGGGGTGGAGCTCCCCAGGGTGGCGGGAGTCTGGTCAGTACCCTCAGGAGAGAGACAGTGGCCACTCCCCCCACGCCCCTGGAGCCACAGTCCTTCATCCTCTCTCTAGAGCAGCTGGGCTCCCCGCCCCCCTCCATATTTAGAAGCATCTCTTGCTTGGCAGCTTTGAGAGGAAAAGAGTATAAAGCTGGGCTTTTCTTCCCCAGATGAGGTGGTTTTAAAGTTTGATCGGAACCGTGTGCGTATCCGGAATGTGGCCTATGACACACTTCCTGTCGTGGTCCATGGGAACGGTCCCACTAAGGTGCTCCAGTGGTTCATACCCTCAGCCCCCCACCCCTGCATACCTCCAGCCCTTCCAAGCAGCCAGTCCTCCCCAGCCCCAGTGGCAGAGGTACTGGGAGAGGTTCTGAGTGTCCATCTCTCCCCTCCCTGCCCTGTCCCCTGTCCGTCCACCTGACCGTCCTCAGCTCTGCTGCTGGACCCCTTTGCTTCCTCCTCTCACTGCCTCTCCCAACAGCTCCAGCTGAATTACCTGGGAAACTATGTCCCTAATGGCTGGACCCCCCAGGGAGGCTGTGGGTTCTGCGGCCGGGACCGGAGGACACTCCCGGGGGGGCAGGTGAGGAGGGGTGCAGGGAGAGTGTGCTGAGGGCCGGGGCACGGGCCAGAGCTCCTGGGGACTCCCAGCCTGCCAGGGTGGTGGAGGACACACCGGTGTGGGGGCCCGGGCTCTCCTCTAACACCATCTTGTACCTTCTAGCCTCCCCCCCGGGTGCTTCTGGCTGTGTTTGTGGAACAACCTACCCCGTTCCTGCCCCGCTTCCTGCAGCGGCTGTTGCTCCTGGACTACCCCCCCGACAGGATCACCCTCTTCCTGCATAACAACGTGAGACACCCTGGCAGGCGGCCTCTCCCTTGTGCACCCTCCCAAGGGGCTTTGCCCCTGCCTGGATTGGAACTCCCGCCCACCCCCACGTCCACCCAGACTCTTTCCTACACCCTTTCTTCTCACCACCTTCCCCCTCCTGTCCCTCAGACCCCATCTTCTCTGCCCTCTCTACCCCCCGCTTCCCCAGGAGGTGTACCATGAGCCCCACATCGCAGACTCCTGGCCCCAGCTCCAGGACCACTTCTCAGCTGTGAAGCTAGTGGGGCCAGAGGAGGCCCTGACACCAGGCGAGGCCAGGGACATGGCCATGTGAGTGAGCACTGGGCGGGGAGCACGAGAGCCGAGGGGGTCTGCCAGCCACCGCACCCGCCCTTCCCCGTCCACACGCTGTGCAGCCTGTGCTCAGCCTTCACGGGGGCACCCTTGCAGCCAGGAGAACCTCGGGGTCCTGGGGAAGCGTGCACACCACCCCCCTACACCAATAGGCCCAAGAGACAAGAGAGAGAATCGCTCTAATGAGCGGCAGGGCGGGGAGCCAAAGGCCCCCCCCCATAGTCTTCCTCCTGTCCTCTTGCTGATGTTTCTACCCACTTTCTTCTTCCCTTCCTCAGCGGGTAGTGGGGGGTTTCTCCTACCCACCACACAGTCCCTCCTCCCCCCACCTGCTCCCGTTTTACCCCTCTGCTCACCGACCTGTCCCCTCCAGGGACACTTGTCGGCAGGACCCGGAGTGCGAATTCTACTTCAGCCTGGATGCCGACGCCGTCCTCACCAACCAGCAGACCCTGCGCATCCTCATCGAAGAGAACAGGTCGCTTGCCTGGCTCAGCCAGAGGGTCCCCAGATAGTCTCCGGGGAGTCCCTGCCCCTCCTCCTTCCTGGAACCCGGGGCTCACCTGTGCCTGGCCCTCCGCTCCGCCTGTCCACAGGAAGGTGATAGCGCCCATGCTGTCCCGTCACGGGAAGCTGTGGTCCAACTTCTGGGGAGCCCTGAGCCCCGACGAGTACTATGCGCGCTCAGAGGACTACGTAGAGCTGGTACAGCGGAAGCGAGTGTGAGTCCTGCCGTGGCCCCTCACATCCATCGGGGCCCACACACCCCTGCGCACTCCCCCAGGGCCTCACCCATTGCAAAGGGCCCCAGCTTTGGGGCCGGGCCCACGGGGCAGCCGGCCTGAGGTATTGTGACTGGGAAGCTGGTGGACCTTGCAGCTCGGAGAGTGGGGTGCCCCAAGGGAAGGGGCTCTGGGGTTGACCTGGGCAGCCTTGGGGAAGGGTCCCCCACCTCACTGACCCCCATGTGGGTGCCTCCAGGGGCGTGTGGAATGTGCCCTATATATCCCAGGCATACGTGATCCGTGGTGAGACCCTGAGGACAGAGCTGCCCCAGAGGGAGGTGTTCTCGGGCAGCGACACTGACCCCGACATGGCCTTCTGTAAGAGCCTGCGGGACAAGGTGAGTGCGGCCTGGGTGCCCGAAGGCGGGGTGCTGGCAAGAAGTCACCGGTGTCTCCTCACACCCACCCCGTGCCCTACTCCAGGGTATCTTCCTCCACCTGAGCAATCAGCACGAATTTGGCCGCCTCCTGGCCACTTCCCGGTACGACACCGACCATCTGCACCCTGACCTCTGGCAGATCTTCGACAACCCCCTGGTGAGTGCCAGCCGTCTTGCTCAGAGAGCGGGACGTGCCCTTGGCTACAGGAGGACGCAGGTATGGGTGCACACACACGCTTACTCCCAGGTCCTGCTCCTGCCTGGGGAGAGGCCGTCGCAGTCGTGGCCCTGGGGGTCCCTCGGTGGGACCGGGGGGAGTGAAGAGGGCACACGTCAAGGTGCGCACCCCACCCCTTTCTCCCGCAGGACTGGAAGGAACAGTACATTCATGAGAACTACAGCCGGGCCCTCGAAGGGGAGGGACTTGTGGAGCAGGTGAGCCCCGTGCAGGACCCCCGACTGCCCCAGTGGCCACCGCCCCGAGTCCGCTGCGCCGTGTGGATGGGTGGTTCCCAAACCGACTGCCCTCGGGCAGACAGAGGCAAAGGCCAAGCAGATAGGCCTTGGCTCCCCACCCCGCCACTCGTCAGAGCGATTCTCTCTTGTCTGTTGGGCCTATTGGTGTTATGGGTGAAATGACAGTTTTGTAAAGAAGGCCCCCCGGGGCTCTGGCATGCTCCTGCCGTCTGCACCGGGTTCCCTGCGCCGCTCCCACCTTCTCCGGCCCCGCCTTTCCTGGCCCATCCCCGTGCTCTGATCCCTGTTCCCCCAGCTTCTCCCAACTCCTGGCTTCCCTTTCTGCTGCGGATTTCACGCCCCCTGGGTTGGCCGCCTGTCTCCTCCCGAGAGGCCTGCAAGGGTCCCCCGGCCCCATTGTTCTTCCCCTGCCCATCCTCAGCCGTGCCCAGACGTGTACTGGTTCCCGCTGCTGTCTGACCAGATGTGCGACGAGCTGGTGGAGGAGATGGAGCACTACGGCCAGTGGTCAGGAGGCCGGCATGAGGTGAGAGGGGCCAGGGCAGGGGAGGGGGCGTGCTCGGGGGAGGGAAGTGTGGCTGTGAGGGAGGGAAATGGAATCGAGAGAGTGGGAGCAGAGAAGGGGACCCCAGGGGAGAGGAGGAGAGGTGGGGGGACCCACAGGGGGTACAACTGCGTGCCTGTGTGCATGCATTCGTTCAGGAACTCCTTACCCGGGGCTGGCAGGTCCCAGACGCTGGCCACTGACCTAGGGGGTGTGACACGTTGAGCCACGCTGGTTGCGCCCTGCCCTCGTGCACTTCAGCTTCTAGCTTCCGTCGCAGTCCCAGCTCCTGAAGGCTGTGACAGGCAGCCCAGACACTGCGGGAGTCACAGGAGGGGCCCTTGGCCCAGATGTGGGAGGGCCGAGGGGCTTCACGGAAGAGGTGACATCTTCAGGGACGGTAGGGGTGGTCAGGCTAAACGGTCCAGGCTCCCAGACGCAGGTCACGCAAGCTTTCAGGGCTGAGAGCGAGAGGAGGGGGGAGGCTGGCGTGGCCCTGTCGGGGCTCAGTGCCCGTCGTCCGCAGGACTCGAGGCTGGCCGGAGGCTACGAGAACGTGCCCACCGTGGACATCCACATGAAGCAGGTGGGCTATGAGGACCAGTGGCTTCAGCTGCTGAGGACGTATGTGGGACCCATGACAGAGAGCCTGTTCCCAGGCTACCACACCAAGGTGGGCTGCCGCCCCTGCCGACCCCACGTCCACCCTCCCACAGCCCGGTCCTTGCTGGAAGTCTCCACACGGCGCCCCTTCAGCCCCTGTAGCACCCGGAGCCCCGTGGAAAGGGATCCCACAGGAGGGCTGCCCGGGGGGAGTTAGCAGTAAGACCCCTGCGGCCCTCCCCCTACCACCCTCCTCGGAAGGCCCCCAGGACCTCTCGGCCATCCTTCCGGTGTCTTCTCTCGTGTCCCCACAGACCCGGGCGGTGATGAACTTCGTGGTCCGCTACCGGCCGGACGAGCAGCCCTCTCTGCGGCCCCATCACGACTCGTCCACCTTCACCCTCAACGTGGCCCTCAACCACAAGGGCCTGGATTATGAGGTGAGCCCCTAGCGCCCTCCCGTGTCAGGACACCAGCAGGGCCCCTCCACACATGTGCACGTGCTCACGTGAGCCCCGGGGACCTCGCTGGCCTGCCCCCCACCCCCGACGATCCCCACACCCCCTTCCATCACCCGCCCTGCCCGCGGCCTGCCCTCAGTTCCTTCGCAGGTGCCATCTCCTGGGCCTCTTTCGGGCTGTGTGCCTGTCCCTCCCATGCCTCCCTTTTGTGCCAACCCTCCAAGCCCCCGTGCCTGCCTCTCACCCCCCGCTGTGGCGGCCTGCCCCCCAGCGCCCTGTCTGCTCACTATCTGCCTCCGATCCCCCGTCCTCTTGCAGGGAGGTGGCTGTCGCTTCTTGCGTTATGACTGCATAGTCTCGTCCCCGCGGAAGGGCTGGGGGCTCCTGCACCCTGGCCGCCTCACCCACTACCACGAGGGGCTGCCCACAACTTGGGGCACCCGCTACATCATGGTGTCCTTTGTCGACCCCTGACATTCAACCACTCTGCCAGACTCTCCCTACCATTGTGCCTTCCCGTGAGCACGCCCCCCCCTACAGCCTTGAGGGGGGGGGGGGTCTGCCTGGCGCCTCCCTTCCTGAGTGGATGCTCGGTGTGCCTGGGACTGAATGTGTCGCCTCCCCCCCAACACACAGCCCTCTCAGGAAGCTCCTGGGAGCCCCCCTTGCCCTGCCCCACAGTCCCCAAAGGTTCATGGGGAGAAGGCTTCTGGGGGCTCCCCATACAATAAATTATTGTTTCTCAGCCTCCCTTCCAATAAAGGAGGATTTGTAACTCTTGAGTCCGTGTCCGTCTTTCCCCTCGCCACTGACCCCAAATCCTTCCTGCCCCCAGAGCAGAGGGGAGACCTGGAGTTACTCCAAAGAAAAAGAACAGAGAGGAAGAGGAGGCAGAAGCAGATTGTAGAGCAGTGTGAGAACTGAGAGGCTTCCCTGGATGCCATTTCTAACTCCCCTGTATTGCCTGGGGGTGGGTGGGGAAGCCAGAGAAGGCCCAGGCCCAAAGACCTCGGCACCACCTCTGCAATCTCTTCTCTGAAGCTCTCATCACTGGAGGTCATTTTCTTCCTTGTGTGAAGTGTGGGGGTGGCAGATCCCTAGAGCTGGACTCTGGGGACAATGCCAAGGGAAGCATGCGTTCCAAGGGAAGACACAGGAGGCTTGTGGGACCCAAGCTTTTGGGTAGGAAAGATCAGGAAAAGGGAAGCCTTGGAAGGTCATCCCAAGAAAGCTTCCTGGAAGGGGGGAACGGGAAGTATACTGCCTTCGAAAGAGGTGAGACCTCCTGAGAGCTTGTGTCTTCCAGCCTCTTGGGGGGCGCCCATCAAGCCCTTGCCAAGCGAGCAAGACCCGTGGAGGAGCCCTGCGGACCGCCTTTTGAAAACCAAATATTTGCGGGTCCTTGGGCATTTCTAGCCTTGAACACCTTACCTGCCATCCAGCCCTTCCTTCCTATTGCCTGGACTCCCAGGAAAACCTCCCCAGTGAAACCGGCCTTCCTGACGGGTGGGGCCAGTCCCCCTGCCATGCAGACTTATCATCTCTATGGCCAGACTTTTTAGTGCGTCTCACCTGGTCTCCTTGTGGATGGAAGTGGGTTGAGCAGGGACTGGAGAAAATACCTCTGGGCCGGGGGGGGGGGGGGGGGGGGGGGGGGGGCGGGGGCCCGTCGCAGAGCGGGTGGGGGGGATGGAAGAGAGGGCGAGGGACGCGTGCAGAAGGACCAGTGGTGGCGG
>NW_019154097.1:48461956-48570986 GCF_002288905.1 Enhydra lutris kenyoni
GAGAGCGAAGCAGGGGACAGGACAGAAAGGGTGTGCCAGTTTGAACAGTGGCTGGCTCGTCCTGTGTCCTACGACCCACCAGTCATTTACTGAGTACCCCTCGCCTGCTGGGCACCTGCCACAGGGTTAGGGTCGATGAGAACAACACCTGTCTTCTTGTGGCTCACAGCTCGGGGGAGACCTTAGCCAGAAAATCGCCACAAAGGAGGGAAAGTGGGAAAGTATTTTATGCCAGGAGACAGTGGGACAGAGGCACCTCATGGGGTTTGTGTCATACCTGCCTTTAAAAAAGTGACATTTACCCACCCGGAGAGGGCACCGAGAGGGCGCCGGTTCTACAGCCCTGGCTAGTGTTGGGGAGGACCCTGGCCATGTGAGGACTGGTCCCTGCCCACTTGGAGGGTGTACTCTTTTGGGCTGGCCCATTGCTGTCCTTTCCCAAAAAGCCCTTCTTTCTGGAATGTCTCCCACAGAGTCCTTAGGGGCTGGACTGGGGCAACTAAAGGGGTGTCTAGATGCTCTCAGTCATGTGGGGAGCCCTGCCATTCACAGCACACACCACCCTGGTGACACCCCACTTTCCCAGACCTCTGCCAGCAGGCTCCTCAAAGGTCCCCCTGCAGAGGCCCAAGGTCCTGTCCACATACCCTCGCTCTCAGGCTCCTGGCCACACCCCTGGGCATTTCTCTTTGGTCCCATTGGTCACAACCCTGTGAGCTCAGTAGTGGTTAACCCTTTCTTGCTGGGGCTCACGAGGGTACAAGGTTCAGGCCAGCAAGCAGGGGTGGACACAGGAGCCGAACCAGGGCCAAGGGTCAGGGCCAGTGTGTTGGACCACAAGGAGTGTACTTAAGAACCCCCCCCCCAAAAAGAACCCATAGTGGCCCCTATGGGATGTCCCTCCACAGTATGCCGGCCCCCTCCAGCCACCTCCACTGGGCTCCTTGACTGGTTGCTGTCCTCCAACAGGTCTTCTCCTTCTTGGGGCTCAGTGAGGCTCAGCACTTGGCATTCTGCTTCCCTATTACCTGGAGGGAAGCAGGACAGGGCTCTCTGGAGCCCGCTGAAAGAATGGGAAGGAATTAGCCTGGGCAGGAGGGCCTGAAGCCATGGAACAGGGATGCGGGGGCAGAGGCGGGTAACTGGGAACGTAAATGCCTGGGTACTGAGTAACCCCCACTCCATCCTCCAGCTCAGGTGTGCCTGGCCATGTCGCCCCTTGCTCTTCTAAGACGAGCCTGGATCCTGGCAGCCCTCTACCTGGTCTGGCTCTAGAGACAGGGACACACCATGGGCAGGAGGCCACCCCTCTCCCTGGGACCATAGCTGGGCCATCTGGAGACATCTCTGAGATTACTTTCCTGTGTCAGTGAGGCCATCCAAGAATGGTGTGCTGTGGGGGGAGGAGAGGGGACGGGGGGGGGGGGGGGGGGGGGGGAAGGCTTTGGAATAGACTCTTCTCTGGTTACCACCCCTGCCCCCAGAGTCGAATCTTCTGGCCAGAGTGGGGGCCCCAGCTGGTTAAAACCCCAGAACTGATCCCTCTCGCAACTTTCTCTTTGGCTTCCACTCCCACGGGGCCCCGGTCCTTTACCAGGGCCTTCAGCAACATCCGCAGGGAGGCCACCGGCTTCACCAGCCTATCCCCCGGCCTCCCGCCGCACCTCCTCATGCTGCCTCGTCGGTTCCGCCTCCCCCTCTTCCCGTGTAGTGATGAGAAGTGGGGAGATTCCCCCAGTCCCTGCTGTGTCACGCCCCCCCACACCTCTCTGGGGTGCGGGGTGGGAGGTCCTGGTCCCCTCTCTACCTCCACGGTGCCCTCCTCCCTCTTTTCTCAAAGACCCAGGCATCCGGGCCCCTGTCCCCTTCCCCAGGTTTGGAGTCCTAAGACAAGGCCGGCGCAGCCTATCCGTTGTCCCAGCCTGGGGGCGGCCAGGTGATGGTCCTCCGCCGTGGGAGGGCCCCTGGAAGCGCTGGAGGCAAAACCCGGCGAGCCGATTTGCGGATCCGGAATCAGAAGGGCTTTGTCGAATTGGCCCTGGAACACGGCTGAGGATGCCGCAGTGGCCCGGCGGGACGCTCGCGGGCTACCCTCGCGGGCAGGCCTGGTGCCTGTCCTCTCTTTCGGGGACGACGAGCTCTTCCAGCAGTTCCCGAACCCTCCGGGCTCGTGGCTGCGGAGTGCGCAGGAGGCGCTGGGGCTGCAAAGGTCCCTGGCTGCTGGCCACGCCTTGGCCACGCCAGCCTCGCCCCCTTTGGCAACCGCCCAGGGCTTGAACCGCTGGGCTGGAAGGGCACCTTCCCAACCACCGCCCCTCGGGCGTCCGGTGCTGCCCGCCGGGGGTGGGGGGCCGATCCCGGTACAGCGAAGCGCGCGGCCCAGCCGGGCGCAGGTGGACGCGCTGCACGCGCTTGACGTGGAGCGTCTCCCGGAGGGGCTCGAAGCGCACGAGGAGCGCTCGGGCATCGCGGCCCACCCGCACCCCCTCCTCACCTAGGCGCGCCGCCCCGACCCTCGACCCTCGCGGTGCCCGCCTCGGCTGCGGGCGAGAAGGGAAATTAAACGTGGGAACAGAGCTGCGGTGTGTGCGTGTTTGTGCGCGGCCGTGCCTCCGGGTGATCTTGACCCTCCCGGAGACCTGCCCCCCGGGTCCAGGGCGCGCAGCGGGGGCCTGCCCGGCCGCCCTGGAGATCCCACAGTCTCAGCCGGGCTTCTTGCCGGGGCCAGCGCCTGGGACCCGGTGGATGGGCTTTCCGGCTTCTTCGGAGCCTCCTCCCCACATCAGTCCCGGAACCGCCTTGCATTCCCTGCAACCTCCCAGCTCCGCCCAGCGACCAGGGGGCAGCCCAAAGCGACTAACACTGGCAGTTCAAAGATCATTCTGGAGGCATCTTGCGTTACGGATCCAGGGATCTCCCTCTCCACACACACGCAAGAGACCCGCAGCACCGGGAGGCCCCGAGGGTTTGGTCCCTCCGGCAAGAAAGACTTCCTGCGGCGCCCAAACCTTCCTCGTTTGTGCTGGGGCCCTGGAGCCCCTGGCAGAGGCATCTCCACAGACCAGCTGTGGCCCCACCATGAAGTCCGTGCAGAAACAGTGGCTACAAGTAGTGTGCGCCTACCAATACGTGCTCACTTTCCTCTTCATGGGTGAGAGGCTGGTGCCCTGGGGTCCCCAAGGGGAGGAGGGACTTCAGGGAGAAAACCTGGGGCTCCACTTGCTTGTGCACCGGAGGGCAAAGGGAGAAGGAGGTGGCCAGAGGTCAGAGCCATGGCTGGAGGCACATCTGCCATCTGTGAGGGGTGGGAGAGGAGAGAGCAGGTGGCATGGAATGATTCTTCAAATGCTAATGCACTTATCTTTCTCATCTTTCCCCCAGGCCCTTTCTTCTCGCTTCTCATTCTCTTCCTCCTCTTCACGTCCTTCTGGTTGGTCTCTGTTCTGTACCTGGTGTGGCTCTTCCTGGACTGGGACACGCCCAACCAAGGTAAGCACTGCAGGACCTGTGCCCAGGAAGCAGACAGTGGCGGGGGGCCTTCCAGGGATTCCTCCCACGCATCTCTCTGCCCCAAGGTGGAAGGCGCTTTGAGTGGATAAGGAACTGGGCCATGTGGAAACATGTCCGGGATTATTATCCTGTCAAGGTACCAGGTCATCCACTCTCTTCCTCCTCCCTCTCCCAATCCCCCACACTTACTCACCCCTGCCTGTGCACCCTGGGCTCCCTAACCTCAGAGGGGGTGGGCGCTGCAGAGTGGCGTTGCACAGTAGGCTCTCTGTGCTGCCCAGCCTATTCGAGGACCTTGAACTCTGAAGTCTGGCAGGGTGGAGGGCAGCTCTTTTCAGCCGGTGCCCCTCTCCATGCCTGTTTCCCTGCGTCTGACCTCACCACCACCCCCAACCCGAAGCTGGTGAAAACTGCGGAGTTGCCCCCTGACCGCAACTATGTGCTGGGTGTCCACCCACACGGGATCATGTGCGTGGGAGCCTTCTGCAATTTCTCCACCGAGGTCAACAACTTCTCCAAGAAGTTCCCCGGGATTCAGACCTCAACGACAGCGCTGACCATCCTCTTCCACCTCCCGGTCTATCGTGACTACCTCATGTCCTATGGTGAGCCTGGAGCTGAGCAGGAGGAGGCAGCCATTCCCTCCCAACCTCCACTCCCACCCCCACCCCTGCTCCCGACTGCCTCCCACGCACCCAATGCAGGGACCCGGCCTGAACATTGGCCTGCTTCACAGCGGGCATCAGTGAAGAGCTCCAGAGCAAATGTCCCTCATCCTTGCAGGGAAAGGCACTCTAGGTCACACTGACATGGGCATGGGGATGGCAGGTTTGGAGGGAATGGGGTGTGGGGCTCACTAAAGGGCGGCTGAGGGGCCAGGCAGCCTGGGAGCGGGTGGTGACGGCTCCCCACCTCCTCTCCTGCATAGGGCTGCGTCCTGTGAGCCGGCAGAGCCTGGACTTTATCCTGTCACAGCCCTGGCGTGGGCAGGCTGTCACCATTATGGTTGGGGGTGCCCAGGAGTCCCTGTATGCCATCCCAGGGAAGCACTGCCTCATTCTCCGCAATCGCAAAGGCTTTGTGCGCCTGGCACTGAGGCACGGGTGAGTGCGGTACAGGCGCCCAGCCCAGGGCTGCTGCTGGAGGTCAGAACTTGACATTGTGTCTGGGGGTCCACACTCTTTTGTCCCCACCCATCCTGGTCCCTGTAGTTGGGGCTCTGTGTCTGATGTGGGCCTCTGGCACACATCAACACTTGGGCACTTTCTCTGTGCCAAGCACCATGCCCACTTCTGCCAGGCTTCTGTCCTCTCCGAAGGAGGCAGGATCAGGGGTGCGTGGGTGGCTCAGTTGGTTGCGTGACTGCCTTTGGCTTGGGTCGTGGTCCTGGAGTCCTGGGATCGAGTCCCGAATTGGGTTCCCTGATTGGAGGGGAGGGTCTGCTTCTCCCTCTGACCCTCCGCCTCCTGTGTTCACTGGCTCTCATTTTCTCTCTCTCAAATAAATAAATAAAATCTTAAAAAAAAAAGAGAGAGAGAGAGAGGCGGGATCATAGCATAAGTAGTAGGACCTTGTGCTCCAAAATCCTGAGTTCAAAGCCTTTTCTGACACTACCTCAAAGGCAAGACCCTGGACATGTTTCTCTGCCTGTGAGATAGGACTAACACTACTGTGCTAGGATCCTATAGTTGCAAAAGCTCGAGGACAAAATGTATACAGTTGACCCTTAAACAACATGGGTTTGAACAGCACCAGTCCCTTATACATGGATTTTTTTTACAATATAGTACTGTAAATGTATTTTCTCTTCCTGATGATTTTCTTTTTTTAGAGATTTGATTCATTTGTTTGAGGGGGAGAGAGAGGCGTGAGGGAGGGGAGCAGAGGGAGGGGCAGGGACCCTCAAACAGATACCACCCTGACTGCAGAATCCAACTTGGGTTTCAGTTCCAAGACCCCAAGATCATGACCTAAGCCAAAACCGAGAGTTAGCCGCTCAGCCAACTGAGCCCCCCGGCACTCCCTGATGATTTTTTTTAAGGTTGTATTTATTTGAAGGCTGTGGGTAAGAGCATGAACTGGGGGAGGGGCAGAGGGAGAGAGAATCTTAAGCAGACTCCCTGCTGAGTGCAGAGCTGGACCTGGGACTCGATCCCAGGACCCTAGGATCATGACCTGAGCCCAAGGCAGACGTTTCACTGACTGAGCCACCCAGGGGCCCCCCAGCTTATTTTATTATAAGAATACAATATATAGTACATACACAAAATATTTGTTAATTGACTAATTATGTTATTGGACATGCTATTAGGGGTTAAGTTTGGGGAGAGTATTAAGTTATATGGGGATTTTGGGGGTGGGGGTCAGTGCCCCTTACCCCATGTTGTTCAAGAGTCAACATATGAAGGCCCAGTACACACTCATTTCTCAAGAACCGTGAGTCCCTTCTCTCCAGATCTTTGTCATTTGCTTGAAATGGCCTTGGCCATTGGAATCCAGAGGTGTGGGGAGGGACTTGTGGTTCCCTCCAAAAGCCGCTGGCCTGACCACCCTTCTTCTCTCTCTCTCTCTCTGTCCCTTCCCAGGGCCTCCCTGGTACCTGTGTACTCCTTTGGGGAGAATGACATCTTCAAATTTAAGGCCTTTGCCACAGATTCCTGGCAGTATCTATGTCAGATCACCTTTAAGAGGATCATGGGCTTTTCTCCTTGCATCTTCTGGGGCCGGGGCCTCTTCTCGGCCAACTCCTGGGGCCTGCTCCCCTTCGCCAGGCCCATCACCACTGTGGGTGAGTCCCCATCTCCGGGCAAGAAAACTGCTGTCAGCTGTGCGGGCAGCAGGACCTCCCCCACCCCCGACCTCTGTCTCCCCTCTCCCTGCAGTGGGCCGCCCCATCCCAGTGCCCCAGCGCCTGGACCCCACCAAGGAGGAAGTGGACCATTATCACATGCTTTTTTTGGAGGCTCTGGAGCAACTCTTTGAGGACCACAAGGAAAGCTGCGGGGTCCCAGCTTCTACTCACCTCACCTTCATCTAGCCCTTGTTGTCCTCCTCACCCCCCCCCCCGCCCCAGCCCTGAGCCCCTCAGCCCAGGGCACTGAGAGCTCTATCTACTGCCTCTCTGTACTGCTCCAATAAAAGCTCCTTCTCTCCTACCTTGATGTTGTAGAATCGGATGCCTACGGAGCTCGCCCTCCCGCTCTGGGGGTTGAGCAGGTCCGGGAATGACCCGCCTTCATTCTCCAGGACTGCAGGGATCGGAACCCTGAATTCTCCTCCCAGCAAGCCTTAATTCCACTGCACAACCTTGCCTACGTCTCTTTCCTTTGCGGAGCCCTTTCTCCCTCTGGGAATGAAGGCATCTGCTTCCCCGAGAGCTGGAGGGCCTCAGGACTGAGTTGCGGAGGGCAGCTCTAGGGAGGAGTTGGCTTTGCGGGGTGAGCTGGAGGGGACAGGACAGATGGTAGAACAGCCAGCCCGAGTGAAGGCTGAGTTTCGTTAAGGGTTCCTGGCCGTATGCGGAATGCAATGATCTCTGATGGGAGAAATGAGGTTGTTAGTCTGTACTACACCCCTCTCTGTCCTTTATGTTTCCCTGTGGCCGGGCAATGAATGAAACAGGAACCTGTTTGGCCAGCATCACATCAGCTCCTTGCCCAGCCTCACATCAACATGAGCCCATCTGCTCAGAAAGCACAGGACTCGGGGCGCCTGGGTGGCTCAGAGGGTAAAGCCTCTGCCTTCAGCTCAGGTCATGGTCCCAGGGTCCTGGGATCGAGTCCCACATCAGGCTCTCTGCTCAACAGGAGGCTGCTTCTTTCTCTCCCTCTGCCTGTCATTCCTCTGTTTGTGCTCTCTCTCTCTCTCTCTGGCAAATAAATAAATAAAATCTTTAAAAAAATAAAAAGAAAGCACAGGACTCTTGTGATGATCGAAGAATTAAAATATAAGGGCTCAGAACGGAGATTGGCAAACTACCATCACCCTCATCACAGACACGTCGTCAGTCCCAGGAGAGGGTAAGACCGCGCCATCTAAGGGTCCTCGTGTGGTCACAGTGTTTTCTGACTACATCTGTCCCGTTTGCTGCCTGGCTCTATGTCTGTATCCCAGACTTCAGAACTTGCTGGAAGGTAATCAGAATGCACCTACACTAGTCTCCCATGGTCCTATACAATACATTCAGTGGAAGAATTTTTTTCTTGTTCCTGGAGGAAAATCTGAGTGGTCCTGTGGCTTATCTGGGTCATTCTCAGGGGGGTAAGTTCTTCATTCACCTTAAATTGGTACATAGACCTGTAGCTTGAGAAGTAATCTACCCTCGGATCTCCGTCCGAGAGTGGGAATCCTCCATCTCCAACAAGGGCAGCAGGCTGGAAGCAGGTTGCCCTTTTTCCTCCCTCCTCTCCCCCTCCTTCGTTAGACACTGTTACTGACCCCTTGGGATGGAGGGTAGGGGCAGAGGAGGGGAAGGAGGATCCCAGACGTTCTTGACAACACTGTCCTAAGATAGCTTCGTGTTCTCTGGGCCTCCAGACCTTCCAAGCTGATTCCTTTTCCTCAGTGGGGCTCTCCTGGATTTTCTAGAGTATCCCCTTTTAGATTTCTCTGCCTCTTCGTCTGTCCTTGGTTTTCTGCTCATGCACTTGACACAGGATTTCTCCTTAGGAATCCCATTGCTCTTCTAGGCTGAGAGGTAGAGAGAGGGATGGAAACTAAACAGTTGGAGGCTGGAACACGCTTAGCCTGGATACCACCAGAATACAGGCTCAATGCAGCCACTTGTCCTTCCTGGATGGGAACATCCAGTCAGCTACCGTCTGGCCGTTGGATTCCTCTGGTGGACATACTCCACGAACGCTGGGGTAGGTGGAACTCTTTGAGTTTTGCAACCTTTGTCACTGATCTTGTGGAGGGAAGCCTGGCCCTCTGGGGGGTAGGGCTTACAGAGCTCTGAAGTCCTTCCCTCACACCTCTCTCCTTGGTGTCCCGATTCGGATCCTTGTCATGGGTTGGGGACTCAAGGGTCACTTCGCAATCACTGGCTTGGAAAATGTGGTCTCACTTGTTGCATGTGGTTTAAGGGTAGCATCACGTGTTTTTCTCTGGATTCTTCCCCTGAGGGACAAAGGCACCATCTTCTAGTGAGAACCGCCCACCAACGGCTGGGGGTATGGGGATTAGATCGCTGTGGGCCTTCCTCCAAGAAGCCCCCTGCCCTTCTCCTCTGTGAGTGGTAGATGCCTGTCTCTGGGGAGGGGGGTTTGGGCTGGGTGGTAGGTGAGGAATAGGACTTTTGGGGACTGGGGGAGACAAAGGAAGGGACTTCACTCCCCATCACTCATTACTCCTATCTGAAATCCAAGACCAGTAAGTCAGGGGTTGGGAGGGATTAGCCTGAAGCTGGAGAGAAACAGAAGCCAGCAAGCAGTTAGGACTGGGTTGGCCCTAGAAGCAGACATATGGTCAGGAGAAACAAAGTCTTCCCAGTACTCATAAACCTAATTGGGCAACTTTCTCAGGAAAGTGGTCATGTCTCATCCTGGTGGAGAGAGGGACAACTGAGAGGGAACATTATCCTTCATGTGGAAACATCTGGGTGGGTTAGACACAAACCAGAAAGGTACAGGAAGGTCAAGATCAGGCTTCCATCTCTGGGAGAGAGCCTTGGCACCCATACCCACAGGTGCGTGCTGGGGATGGGGTACAGCAAACAGAACGTGTCCTCAGTGCCGAGAGCTGTGGCAAGGCTGTGCAGGGCAGGGGTGCTGCCTGGGTGGCTCAGTGGGTTGGGCCTCTGCCTTTGGCTCAGGTCATGGTCTCAGGGTCCTGGGATCGAGCCCCACATCGGGCTCCCCGCTCAGCAGGAAGCCTGCTTCTCCCTCTCCCACGCCCCTGCTTGTGTTCCCTCTCTCACTGTGTCTCTCTCTGTCAAATAAACAAATAAAAATCTTCAAGAAAGAAAAGGAGAGAAAAGAAAATGACACCCCTGGACAATGACAAGTGTCCCCGGCTGGACCGAGACTCCAGGAGAGACAATCAAAGGGCCTTGTGCAACATCAGTCCCCTGCTTCCCAGAGGCTGCTGTCATATGGGTTCTAACCTGGAGCTAAATCTCCCCAGCGCAACTGTCAACTTGGCCAATGGGCTCAGTTCAGCTGAGGCAGGTCAGGCCCAGACCGTGATCAAAGCTGGAGGCCCCGACAGGAATCAAGATTCTAGAGAGATTGTGCTCGAGCTTCAGAGCACAAGGCCTGCTCCTTCCTGTTCTGGCCTGCACGTCCTGGGTCCTCACAGAGAAAGATGCCACACTGCTGGCAAGGTGACAATGGTCACTGACTGGAAACAGAAATAGCACAGAGTTGGAAGGCAGGTAGTTCAAGGGGACGCTTGAGCCTGAACTTGAATTTGAGGACCCAACGTGGTCCAAGGGCCATCTCTGAACCACAGGAGAGTGGCAAGGACAAGTCTGCTGAGGGATAAGGGCATCCAGCCCTGAGCCGCATGCTTGGTGGGGGGTCCAGCTCTGCCAGCCACTGGTCATGACCTTGGTCAAAACACGTAAGCCTCAGTTTCCCCCGGTAACACGGGACTACCTACTTCCAAGTTGTGAGGTTTTAAAACTCTAACTGAAATACAACACAGACAAGCGCACAAATCACAAGGGCATGGCTCAGATTCTCATCAACCGAACACACACAGGGTTTCTCCGCGACGGGGGTGAGACGCCGTCCAAGCTCACAGCCACACAGATGTCTCTGTGCTGATGTTGAGGCTGAGGCAAACTCTCCGCCCACCGGTGACCCAGCCTTCTTTCTTCACCCTTGGCTTTCCCTTGTTTGGGTGGGTGCCTCCTCAGCCACAGTGGAGCTGGGAGGAAACATCTGGAAGCCTTTGTGGAGAAAGAAGGGGGAGGTGGCACTGAGGAGGGCCGAGGTGGAGAGAAGCCTTCACAGTGTAGCAGAGTCCACCCAGCAGGCCGGGGGAGGTCTGGGCATGACCACGGCTGATTTGGAAGCTCCACACCCAGACAGGGAGAATCTTGCTAGGGTCTGACCTGAGCCCCACGGCTAGTCCTGTCTCCATCCCCCTGTCACCAAGGCCAACCCCAGTATGCTTTGGGGATCTGGCAGTCACCTCCCATAGATGAGCTCTCCTCCAGCCTGACTGCTGGTCCTTCCTCCTGAGCTCCAGCCACTATGGTCCTCCCCACCTGCTTGTGGAAAGGGCAAGCTCTGTAGGGGCAGAACATGGCATCTGTGTACCCAGGGAGCCCTAGGTCCTGAGCCGCCTGCCATCCCCAGGGTTCCTGGGGTTGATGCTGGACATGCCAGAATGGTCCTCACCTCCTTCTTCTCCCCACACATTCCAGAACCCCACTCAAGACCCCTGGCCTCTTCAGTTTTCCTGCTAAACGGTTTTCAGCTTCTCCTCTCGCTCCCCACCCCCATCCCTCCGCGGACAGCCTCTTGGACCGCTCCTCTGCAATCAGAGACGTCTTGCCCCTCCTCTCCCCTCCAACCCCTTTTCCTGCTGTCCAGATGCTCTTTGTAACACACTGCTTTCTGCGTGTAAGTCTCCCTACTGGATCCTCACTGTCACGGGGTCCTTGTTGTTAGAAGGTGTGAAATCCTCAGCACCACATTCAAGGAAGCCTCCAAACAGCCCAGTCCGTCTTCCCAGCCTGTCCTTGACTCAGCTCTCCTTCCTGAGTGGAGAATGGATGGAACCCCTACCAACGAGCCCCAGTTCAGCTCCCGGGGCTCAACCCTCACTATGAGCAGACCTTGGCAGGTTTACGCACTGCCTCTAAGCCTCTGGTCTATACCACAGGGTTCCTGATGAGATCGAAATGAGGTATGCACAGAAATGGGACCCGGCAGGGTGCCCAGCAGACCTTAGTTACTGGCACTCTTATCTCGCCCACCTCTTTACAGGAAATCTTTTCCTAGCCACAGCCACATCCCAAGCCTCACACCATAGGATCCCATCACGTACACCATCGCATTAGGCAGACTGGTCTTCTGTTACCCAAACATACGACTCATCCATGATCTTTTATCTCATATTATTAAATGTGGCTGGTAAGGGCAGGAAGTGCATCTTCGATGTTTTTGCATTTTGACTGTGTTCTGGTGATGACCATGCACCAGGCATGAGTGAATGAAGCATGTCCAAGAGACCTGTGCAGAGGGAACCAGCTGCATCATTTGTAGCTTGTGCCCAGGAAGCCCAGCTGGGGGTGGGAGTGCATGGGGGTTCCCTTCACAGAGCCAGAAGTGGGGGGGAGTTTGCACCTATCATGGGAAGGGAGGGAGCTCCACTAGTTTCCCTAACAAGGGGCCCCACACTTGGTGATTTAAAACAACAAAAATGGATTGTCTCACAATTCCGGAGACCGGAACCAAGTGTCCACAGGGTCTTCTCCCTCAGAAACCTGTGAAGGAAGAACCCTTCCTCCCCTCTTTCAGCTCCACACACGGGCCGGGACCTACGTCAGTCTCTGCCTCTGGTGTCACACGGCCTTCTCCCTCTGTGTTGTGTCCAAATCTCCCTCTCCTTCTAGAAGCCCACTTCTAGATTCAATTAGGGCCCACCTTTGTTCTGTATGACCTCATCTTAATGTGATTACGTCTGCAAAGAACCCATCTTCAAATAAGGTCTCCTTTGCAGGCACTAAGGGTAAGGACATCAGTATATCTTTTTGAGGTGGGGGTGGTGCATATTCAGCCCTCAACAGGTACCCCCCCTTTTTTTTAATTTTTAAAGATTTTATTTATTTATTTGACAGAGATAGAGATCATAAGTAGGCAGAGAGGCAGGCGGGGTGGGGCAGGAGGAAGCAGGCTCTCTGCTGAGCAGAGAGCCTGATGCGGGGCTGGATGCCAGGACCCTGGGATCCTGACCTGAGCCGAAGAAGGCAGAGGTTTAACCCCACTGAGCACCCAGGCACCCCAACAAGTGTCCTTTAAAAATTCACACAGAAGTCTTCTCTGCTTATGCCTGGGGGCCGCACCCACCCAGAGATGGTCTTTTGTGCAAATTATGTTGGGTGGTGGTGAGCATTCACCACGGGATCTCTTCTTGGAGGACTGTGCATGACAGGTGCACAGAGAGAAGAACATGGGTCACTAGACCATCCTGAAGGGCCTAATGTATTTTCAAGAGGCCTGTGGCCCACAGGACAAAACCATTAATGAGTTTCCTCATGCCATTCCTCCTCCTGTGTAGCTGAATGATAAGCCCCAACATTGTGATTTCTCGTCCTGATCTGGAAGAGTCTAACTTCTAAACATATGAACTGAGGAAACTTACAAGCTCAACCTGATGCCTCCTCTCTTTTTTTTCTTCCCCATCATTCCCCCATGTGGGCACCAGAGGGCGGTCTCTACTCACAAGGCAAAGGTGTCACTCCTGCTTAAACCCCCTGCCCACCCCGCCCCCAGCGGGCCAGCCCCTGCCTACAAGACCGGTACAACCCAGAACTGCCAGTTCTTGCGAAGGGCGCGGTTGCTCTGGGCTTTGCTCAGGCTGCCGCCTCCTCCTGGCGGGACCTTGTCCTTCTTTATCCACTGGAGGGTTTTTTTTTTTTTTTTTTTTTTAAGATTTTCTTCTTAAGTAATCTCTACGCTCAGTGTGGGGCTCGGTTACACAATCGGGAGATCAAGAGTTTCACGCTCTACTGACCCATCCAGCCAGGCGCTCCTGGAGGCGGACTTTTTTTTTTTTTTTTTTTAAGATTTTATTTATTTATTTGACAGACAGAGATCACAAGTAGGCAGAGAGGCAGGCAGAGGGGGAGGGGGAAGCAGGCTCCCCGCTGAGCAGAGAGCCCGTTGCGGGGGCTCGATCTGCATCAGGACCCTGAGATCATGACCTGAGCGGAGGGCAGAGGCTCAACCCACTGAGTCACCCAGGAGCCCCATCTTGTTATTTTTTAGGGGCACCTGGGTGGCTCAGTCTGTTAAGCGTCTGCCTTTGGCTAAGGTCATGATCCCAAGGTCCTGGCATCGTGGCTTCGAGTCCCACATCTAGCTCCCTGCTTCTCCCTCTCCCATTCCCCCTGCTTGTGTTCCTGCTCTCCTGGTTTCTCTCCATTGCATACTAAATAAATAAAAATCATACAAATTTAAAAAAATTAAAAACTTATCTTGAAGACCAACAAATGAAAAGAAAAATTTAAAGCATTTAAATGACTCATGACCTCAGCCTAAATCAAGAGTCGGTCACTTAACCGACTAAGCCACCCAGGTGTCCCCCACCTTTATTTCTCATGCGTCTGGAGGCTACAAGTCCATGATCAAGGTTCTGGCAGATTCAGTTTCTGGTGAAAGCTCTCTTCCTGGCCTGTAGAGTTACTTTCTTTCTGCCTCCTCACAAGGCCTTTTTTCTGCAAATGCGAGGGTAGAGAGGGAGCTCCAGTGTCTCTGCCTCTTATAATTCTATGGATTCTAGCCCTACTCTTAAGATCTCATTTAGCCTTTATTCCCTGTGTAAAGGCCCCTGTCTCCAAATACAGTCACACTGGAGGTTAGGGCTTCAATATATGAATTGGGGAGGGAGACACAATTCCATCTCTCCCTATGATAAAGATCTACTGAAATACCAGAAACGATATGATGTCTGAAATTTTTTTCAAAATATCAGGGTGCTTGCAGTGCCCAATGATAGTGGTTATGAGCTGATAATTGTTGAAGCTGATGGTAGGCCAGTGAGGCTTTGTTATACTGTTCTATTTTCTGTGTGTGTTAGATAGTCTCCAGAATAAAAGTGATGGGTTTTTTTCTGATGGCTAGCTAATGATTGAGCTCTTTGAGAACAGAAATGGAGTCAATCAGACCCATCGAAGATGACGTTAATGTTTGTGAATAAATGACAGACATTACAGACAATGTTGGTTCATATGGACCTGGAGAGAGGGACCTGGTGATGGGTGGGGAGAGAAGATGTGGAATTTCAGGAACTTCTAGGCACAAGCCGTTTAGAAACGCAGTGTGAGGGGCGCCTGGGTGGCTCAGTGGGTTGAGCCTTTGCCTTCGGCTCAGGTCATGATCCCAGAGTCCTGGAATCAAGCCCCGAATCAGGCTCCTTGCTCAGCAGGGAGCCTGCTTCCCTCTCTCCCTCTGCCTGCCTCTCTGCCTACTTGTGATCTCGATCTGTCTTTCAAATAAATAAATAAAATCTTAAAAAAGAAAGAAAGAAAGAAAGGAAGGAAGGAAGAAAGAAAGAAAAAGAAAGAAATGCAGTGTGAGGCTGGGTTGTGCATTGGCTTGGGGTTAGGATACCGGGAATCTGGTTTTACCTCTACCCGGTGGATGACTTTCGATAAAAATGATCAAAGGTGGTCTCAACTTCCCCTACTCTAGAACTAGGTTGAAGTCATTCCTTCTTTCATAATATACTTACTAAGCATTTACTATGTGCCAAGAGCTGAACAAAGCACCAGAGGTATAAAGATAGCTTTAACATCAGGGGGCCTGGGAAGTTCAGTCAGTTAGGCGTCTGCTTGAGTCATGATCTCGGGGTCCTGGGATTGAGCCCCACGTCGGGCTCCCTGCTCGACAGGGAGTCTGCTTCTCCCTCACCCTCTCCCTCTGCCCCGCTCCTTCTCTCCCCCCCCCCACCAATAAATAAATAAAATCTTTTTTTATATAAATAAAAAAATTTATTTATTTGACACAGAGGGAGAGAGAGAGAGAGAGAGAGATCACAAGTAGGCAGAGAGGCAGGTGGTGGGTGGGGGGAAGCAGGCTCCCTGCTGAGCAGAGAGCCCGATTCGGGCTCGATCCCAGGACCTGGAGACCCTGACCTGAGCCGAAGGCAGAGGCTTTAACCCACTGAGCCACCCAGGTACCCCAAATAAATAAAATTTTAAAAGAAAAAAAAAAGATAGCTGTAACATCAACCCCGTTCTAAAAAAGAGTTCACTGTCAAGCTCAGTGGCTTCCCAGCTTTCTATCCCCTGATTCATGAAGTTCCTAGAGTCTGACAGTCCCAAAGGAAGAATGAATAAGGCAGGCCTCTGGTTCCATCTGCATTTCAGTGTACAAGCTACAATGCACTGCAGAGGAGAATTGTTCTAGTTGGCTAGATCGTAATACCTACTTTTAATCGAACCTCTATGCTCTGCCAAGCACTTTTCTTACATTATCTTACTCAATCCTTACTGGAAGGTGGGAGCTATGCCCTCTTTACAGATGAAGAAACCGTGAGTCACCAGTATGTGGGATCTGTGATACCTTGCCTTCTGAGGTAATCTGGAAAGTTCCTTCCGATGCCATAATTCTGAGTAAGACTTTTAGGCATTCACTGGCTCTGTGACTCTGAGGCAATTACTTAACCCTTTGATCTTTGGCCTCCTGCCTTATCTGCAGATCAGTTGGTCCTTTGCCTAGTCGACAAAAAGCACATGCAGTGCCCATAAGATGCTCAGTAAAGCATCTTTTATATTTCTCTGCGATCAGCCAAGTGTCGATAGACTTGACTCATAGAATGGGGACTTGCCCAGGAAGAAGGGTCACTGGATCAGGGAGAGGCCAGGGGTCTCAGCCTTGGTCTCAAAGCTGGAGAGTCGGAGGGAGAAGAGGGGTCAGAGAGGAGAACACCCCAAAACCAAAAATCTGGGGGAAGAAGTCCTGGTCATCAGAATCCCAGGGTGCGGAGGTGTTCAGGGCCAGAGAAGAAGACCCAAGGTGGTCTGCTGAAGGGGAGGGTGAGAGACGATGATGGGGATAGGGACGGCCCATATGAATGAAAGGGCAGGGAGGGAAATACTGCCCTGCTGACAGTAAGATACACGGGTCCAGAGAGAAGACACACAATACGCTCTTCCAAATAAAAGGCCCAAAGAAACAAGCCCGGCATGAGGGTCAAAGCCAGTATGGGTCCCCAGGTCCGAGACAGCATTTACAAAATTCAGGGCAGCTAAGGGAAACCTCCAGCATTAACTGCACTGACATCTGCTTCGTGCGCTGCCGTTTGCAAAAGCATTTTCACCAAGTACCTCTGCCCTCTGTGGGGTCAGTGGGCGGTGGGGGTCTCGGTTTGCAGCCGGAGGCCTTCATAGTGCCCCTTGCCAGCTACGGGATCTACCCCACATGGCGGGACTTCTCAGAACCCACTTTCTTCCTTTGTAAAGTGACTAAACAAGCCTCACCCATCCTACAGTGTTATGAGAATCAAACCGAAGTGCTGTGCAAACATTCTGCGTGGTTCTGAGGCTCACCACCAGGATGGGGTGCAGGGGTGAAGTGGGGGGGGGGGGAGGCGGGGTGGCCTGGTACCCAAACCTGTGAAGCCAGGACTCTCACGCCTCTGCCACAAAGCAAATCACGCTTCCATCCCCACGGGTCTTAACCTTGGCGGATTTTAAAGTCCAGTGGCACAAGGTGATGCACCCCCACCTCCATCCCCTCTCCCCCACACCCCGCATCCTCAAAGCACTTACGGATGCCGAAAGCCTCTTGTTCCCTCTTGCTGGGAGGGGCAGCCAGGGGATTCGTCATCTTCCATCCCCTTATCACCACCGCCCCCCTAAACTCTCAGGGGAGTCGGGACAGAAGCAGCCTGCGCGTGGTGATTTTGGAACCACGTGGCTTTTGATTAGACCAATGAGCGCGACTTCTCCCTTCTGCGCCGCTCAGACGTGAAGCGTTAGCAACTTCGGGAAACTTTCTTTTCTCATTGGCTGAGGGAACTGGAAGTGGTGAACGTTGAGCCAATCCCAGAGCTTCTGGTGGCAGAAGGCGTGGCTTCTGGGGGAAAAGGGAGGGATTAGAGCCTGGTTGCGTCTCCCTCCTGCCGCCTGTGACTTTTTCCGCCAACTTTTTGAGGAGCTGTGCCACCGTGGAGCACGTTCCACCTTACCCGCGGTTTTGGGAGATGGGCAGGGTGTTAGCAGTTTTTTTAAAAAATAAGAAATGGGGAGAAGTCATATTAAGAAAAAAGAAGGAAGAGGGCGCCCGGCCGGCTCAGTCGGTGGAGCATGCAACTCTTGATCTCGGGGTCGTGAGTTCGAGCCCCACATTGGGTGCGGCGATTACAGAAATAAAAAGTTAAAAAAAAAAAAAAGAAAAGAAAAAAGAAAAATAAGAAGGTTAAGTGACTTGTCAGTTATTTATTGGCCTACCTGGGCCTAGAATTCCAAGGATGACTCTCCGCGTGGCCATGTGTCTGGGAGCCCCGGAAGAGGACACGAACCCCGCCCCCCACCTGATCACATTAGCACAGCCTATTGGATCGCTGTAACAGGTTAACGGAGTTATCACCTTGGAAAGTATTTTAAAAAGTGGGAAAAGATAGGTGGGGAATCAGAGATTGGTGGGAAGAGGGAGCAGGAGAGCTGGGCAGACCCTGGAGGGAGGGCGAGGGAGAGGGGCTCCCATCCCCATCTGTCTCCCGGTGTCTTCTCGCACCCCCATCTGCAAGCGTGTCCAATTTCCTCCATCTGTTTCTCCGACCTAGTCCCCAGGGCTCTGTGTGCCCTCTCCAGTGGCTCTGACTTACCTGGCACTGGCATTAGTTTGAGGGGGTTTCGCCTGGAGGAGGGAGGGCTGCGAAAGCGGTGGGGGGGGGCGGGGAGAGGAGGCCCGGGGGCAGAGTGTAAAGGTGCTGGGGGTGTGGGGTGATAACTAAGCCAGCAGTCAACCCCTCCGCCAAAACCCTAGGTACCTCCCACCCTTAGTCCCGCTGCCCAGCCAGAGCAAGGGGCGAAGTCTCGTCGGCCGGACTTGAGGCCACCCAGCTGCGCCGGCCCCCGGGCCCGCATGCCCCACCCCCACCTTGCCCGAAACCTGCTCTCCACCCACCCGCCCCCAGGCCGCCCTGAGTCCACTCCAGATCCGGGCCGGGTTTCCTCCGCGTCGCCAGGGTCTCCGCCCCTCGGAGCCGCAGCACGGGCCCCGCAGAGCGTCGCGGCGGGAGGCGCCCGCAGCACCCGAACCCCGAACCTCCCGCCCGCGTGCGGCACTGAGCCGCGGCGCAGACCCGGCATCCGCGCTCCAACTCCGAGTTGGGACTGCTCCGGTCCCCCGCGTCGTCCGAACTCGACCCTCGGGGCTCCGAAGGGACCCCACTCCCGACACCGTTCGCTGTCCGCGTGGCCTGCCCCGCTCCGTGTCTCGCTATCCCGGCCCGGGCTCCGGCTCCGGCGAGGTAGGGGGCCGCGGGCCTGGGGGCTGGGGGCTGGCGTGCTCCTCCTCCGCGGAACGGGGGTAGCAGAAGGCCACCGCCCCCCCCAGGGGAAGACAGCCGCTGTGCCCCCTACAGTCCTACCCCTCCCGGTCCGGTGACCTAGATAACTGGGATCCGGACTTTGCCTACATGTTCAGAGGCACTTTCCCGTCCGTCATCCCTCCCCCATCCCGTCGTCATTGCGCTCCCACCTGTCCCCTGAGCCTGGCGCCCACGGGGACCCCTGCCAAGTAGAAAGCTTCCTTCGGAAGCTCTGTCCCGCCTGCCCCCGCCCCTACTCCCCACTCCTGGGAAGGGGCAGAGGAAAGACTGGGGAAAACCCTCCAGGACAGCCCCTAATCCATGGCAGTGGCTCTGGGGCACCCCCCATGGCTCATTGGTCTGTCTTCCTCATCCCCTGCCTGTGCCCCATTTCATCTTGTCTCCCCCGCCTCTGTTCCCGAGGTCTCTATTCTCTTCCTGACTCTTTTTCTGGCTCTCTCCTCCCCTTGACCCCTTCCCCCATTGCGCACTGTGAGGAGAAGGGGGTGTGTCGCTGCTTTCTATTTATGGTCTCCCTGGGGAGGGGGTGCATTGCTAGGACTTTTTTTTTTTTTTTTTTTTTGGCATCTGCTTGGCCCAGAGTCACGAGGTGTCATGTCTGTGTCTGGTATCCGTGCCTCCTCCCACTCCCCTCTCCCATCCTCTCCTGCCCCGCACCTCCCTGTCCGCCTTTGTCTCCTTCCTGCCTCCCCTCCTGTCCTTTTTGCTCTCTTCTTTGGGTGCTTTGTGTTGCTGCCGTCTCTTTGTCTCCGCCTCTCCGCTGTCTGCTCCCTCTACTCCCTGTTCCAGCTCCGAGAACTGTCGACCTCAAGGGCACCAATATTTCAGGTGTGTGGGGTGCGGTGGAGGTGGGGTGGGGGCCTCCCGGCATGCCCAGCGAGGACTTTAATCATCCCCTCCCAGAGTGAGTATTCATATTTATAAGATTGAAAGAATGGATCCAAGAATGCGGGGATACGGAGGGCAAGGGAAACGCTGTCCTTCTTCCCGGAGCTCAGTCCAGGAGATGCCTGAACTACATCTCCTGCAGTGCCCTGGGGGCACGGGCTCCCTCTGCCTAGATACATTATGGGAATGACAGTTCAAGGAGTCAGGTTGGAGGGCACTGTCCTGAGGGATGGAAAGGGATCAGAGTGTGGAGCCAGGGTTGTGGGGCCAGCCAGCAGCTTTGGCTTGGCCTGGAGCCTCTGGCCTGCTTTGTTCCCAGCACTCACCTCCCCCAGGGCTTAAGGAACTTGGAACATTTGTGTCCTGTCCCCCCAAAAGGGAATAGGTATAGAGGAGTGCCTAGGAAGAAAATGAGAGAGATGAATTTGCAAGCTCTTCCTTCTTCCTGTGACCTCCTTACAAACAACCTTATCCAAGATGAAGACACACCCTTTGGAAAGAGTCTCCCCGACTTGAAAGCAAAGGAGGGTAACCGAATGTCTTGAATCAGTTGGATGGGTCCCTGTCTCCAAGTTGCTCACTTTCTGTCCCCTTTGGGGGCTGTAGGAAATTGCCAAGCTCAGCACGGAACTACCAGCTGGTATTTTTGAGGGACCCGTGAACTACTAGTGAGGTTGCCTGGAAATGTAGACGGAAGCCACAAGCTAACTTGCTCATTTCTGAGACCCATCATTGCCAGAGCCTGCCACAAGGAATCTGATGCTTGAGCTGGTCCCAGGCTTGTTGGCATGGAAGTGCTGACAGTGGGGGTGGGGGGGCACTAGGGTTTCCTCCCAAGGACCCCATCTCTGGTTCTGAGCTTTTAGTTCTTGGGACCTTTGACTCCTGCCAAGGAAGGACCCAGTAATTCCTGTCCTTGCTCTTCTGCCTGGGTCTGGAGGCCCAAATACACCAAAAATACACTCCCCCACTGGCCTGGGAGCCAGGAAAACTTAACCTTGACCTCAAGCCTGGCTCTATCCAAGCGGAGTCACCTTAGGCCAGATCTGAGCCTCCTTTGGGTGTCTGTTTCCTCACTGTTAAAGAAGTGGGATGAACTTGATGGTCTCAGGTGGCTCTAGCAGGGGCTATAAGATCCTCTGAGTCTTTGCTTCCCCTCTTTCTGATGATACTGACCTGATGCTGTCTTACCTCAGCCAGGTAAGGATTACCCAGGAGGGCCTTAGACATGGGGCTTTTGTTTTGAAGTTTCATCTGTATAGCAAGCATGCTGTAGTTATGTAAGCTGTTTATGGTGTGGGAGCTAAGACCATCCCTAAACTCCTTAGTGCCATTGTTTGTCCCCTCTCCCAAACCTAGGCAGTGTGCTTGTTAAAAAAGCAAACAAACAAACCAACCAGTATCATCCCCCACAAAGTAGCTAGTAGATGTGTCTCCTGGGATGTTGGTTAATGAGGCTTGAGGTAGGTTGTAGGAAGGGACTGTTATAACTGGCTGAAAGAGAGAAGGGGGGTTTAATTGGTTGATTTGGTTGGTCTGGAGGGGAGAGGTCTGGAAATGAAGAGCCATTAGGACTTGGGGAAGGGCTTTCTCTTGGCCCTGTTTCTGGCAGGGAAAACAGAAGAGGCCAAACGGTGACAGATCCAGGGGAGCTGACCCAAAAATGAGAATAAGAAGGACACAGAAAATCTTGAGTAGAAGATAGGGTAAGAATTATAGGAAGAAATTAGAAAGAAGAACAGAGGGAGAGAGAAAATCAGAAGAGACTCTCTGGAGGGAAGGTAAATGGAAGAGGGGCATAGGTGATCTTTGTGGACATTCTGTTTGCCAGAGCTCCAACAGAGCCTTTCCCCAAATGATCATCTAGCCCTAGAGGGGAGCCAGGTCTCCCTACGGCGAAGGAGGGAACAAACTCCAGCAGGAGGAAGGGAAGGGCGTTTTGATCAGCCTGGGAGGAATGACTTGAAATTTTCTAATGGACCTATCCAACTGTCCACTCTGGTTTATGTTTGAATGTATGTGTCAGAGGTGGGAGTGGAGGGTACTGGACTGGCAATAGGGGAAGATCTGGAGTTTATACCCACCCCCCCCCCTTTGCTCTGGGATTGTGACTGGCAGTGGTAGGAAAGGGAGGGATGGAACCCTCTGTTTTCCCCAGGGACTCCTTTTGTAGGGAGAGTGGAGATGATGGTTTCTCATGTTCTTACAGAAGTCTTGGAGAAGTGGTGGGACCTTTTCAATCTTTTACCCCTTCAAGGGCCTTTTGCCCCTTGTCTGAGTCCCTTAGGGGCAGCTGGATGTGAAGGGGATCTCGGGACAGTCTCTGAGGAGCTCATGGGTTTCCCGATTTGTGACTGTTGAGGAATCCCCTGGTAGATTTGGGAGCTCTGGGAGCTTGCCAGAGCCAGAGGCCCTGTATTCCCGGGGTCTGTGTGGAGAGCAGAAGAGAAGGGGTATTTGTGTAGGAAAGGGCTGTGGGGACTGGAGGTATAGGGGGCCACATGTGGAAACAGGGGCTCTGACCACAACACTGGGTTGTCTATTTTCTGCAGGGAAATGAAGTTGGAAGCCAGGTGTGGTGCAGCCAGCTCAGAGGTCCCTAAGCCTGAAAACAAGGCCAAGTCAGATGCCGAGCCACATTCAGACGGCTGGAGGGGGAGGCTGCCACGTCCAGATCCGGATCACGGCCTGAGGCTGAGAGCGAGACCCCAGGGGCTGAGTCAGGGCCTGAGGCCAAGGCCAAGCCCTTGGGGGCCAACCCCAGGTTCAGATCCGGGCCTGACGCCAAGGCCAACCCTTTGGTCTTCGTGGTGGCACAGGACGGGAGTTTGAAGAGGTGCTGGCCATCTCGGGGGGCATCTCCAGTAGGCCTCGACTACAACGTTCCCAGCCACTACCACAGCCGGCTCCGGGATCCCGACGGCACCGTGGTGCTGGCCAAGCGTAAAGGAGTGGTGAGAGCCGGGGCCGGTAAAAGCGGGGTGAAGCTACGTTTGGTGACTGGGATCTTAGGAAGGAGAGGAGGCCTGAGGAGCCAGTCCGCTCTGGAACCAAAGAGTCGGGCGTGTGGATCCAGGGGCCCAGCAATGAGCGCAGTCCTGGGAAGAGTGGAGGAACCAGAGGGAGGGACTGGTGAGAGCTTCGGTGTTTGAAGATTCGTTTGAGCAGTTTTGGGGGGCAGGAGCATAAAAAGAGGAGAGCAGGCAAAAGAAGGTAGACTGGAGGTGAGACCAAGAGCGGGGTCAGGACCCCTGAATGGACTGAACTCTCTCTCAAAAGGCATCTGGAAACTGCGAGCGGGCCGGGCTGCTAGAGGGGGGTCGGGGCGGAGCTAAGAAGAACAGGGGGCGTGGCAGGGACTAGGGGGCGTAGCAAGTTCCTGGGGCTGGGGCCAAGGAAAAGGGGTGTGGCGATGCCCAGGGACCCGGTGTAAGAGGAGCTGGATCCTCTCTAGAGGTGGATGAGACCGGGATGGAAGGGCTGGCTCTGGAATTCGAGACCCGAGGGCTGAGGAGATCTCCCCGGGCAGGCCCGGGCCTGGCCTGGCGCCCGGGGTGGGGACGACGGAGTACTCAGCATGTGGGAAGAGGCGAGTCCCGTGAGCCGAGAGACCCGGGTGGGGCGGAGGGCCCCCTAACGGCGTCGGTCCGCAGATCGTTCTGGAGTCGGTGCCCTTGATCGACGCCAGGGAGACCGTGCTGGTGGAGGGGCTGCGCGTGGCACCCAGGGAGCGCGGCAAGGGCGTAGCGCGACAGCACCTGGGGGTCAAGGTGACACAGCTCACGCGGGACAACCAGCTAGGCCCCCGTGAGCTGAAGAAATACCGCCCCATCACGCAGCAGGTGAGAAGGACCCGGGAGCTCGGATAACCAGACGTCCTCCCGCCTCGCGCAGTCACCGGCTTGCTTTCTCTGCTGGGTCTGCCGAGTGGGGGCGCCCGTGAGCCCTGCCCCGGGACTCGCAGACCGGACCCAGGCCCTTTTGTCTAATGACAGTCAAAAAGCTCCCGACTCCCAGCCCTCCAACCCTCAGTCCTTACTCCAGTTGGCTGGCGAGTCCCGGCGTCCGGAGTTCCGTGACCCTGCCTCCCCTCTATTGCTCCTGCTTCCCTTCAGGGACCCAAAGATCCTGATCTGGGCCTTTGTCCTTTCCCTGCGCCTCCCTTATCCTACCGAATAATCTGTTTCCCACCCTTCCCCTCCCCTCGGAGACCCAGGGCCCCACACCGACCTCGCCCCTCCTTGGGGATCCAGGTACATATTCAGAGGCACGCCTCCTGCTGTCGCCCTCCGCACAGCGCGACGAGCTTCCAGGAGGGACCATCATCCAGGACTGGCATCCCTACAGGCCGAGGGAAAGCAGCCCGCGCCGGTTGGCGGCCAAGGCCTGGAGTGGCGCGTGGACAGTCCCGCGTGCTCACGCTGTGCACGCGCCCCTTTCCCATCTCGCATGGTGGTGACGGCACGTGGCGCTACCTCAACATCAGCGCCTTCGGCAGCGATGACGCGCAGGTGCAGAGCCAGCTTTTGCAGCATCTGCAGCGCCGGGCCCCGCGCCTCGCCGGCCTCATCGTCATGTGCCGGCTTTTCCTAGCGCCCCAGTTATGGTCACAGCTGGCTGACTTCTGCCAGGCCGGCCGGGGGCTCGAGCTGGTCAAGGGTGATATGGAGCAGCACCTGCTGGAGGCCGCCATCTAAGGCGTGTCCTATCGGAGGGGACAGAAGCAGCACTTCAGATCTGCAGAAAGCCCCGACTCCCTCTGTTCGCAAGCTCCGCCCCCTGCCCCTGCTCTCCGCGGTCGGCTCTGAAGCCTCACCTTACTCGCAGCGCCCTAACTTTTTACCCTTACTTCTCTGGCGCGACCCGAAGCTGTTGCCCACGCCTTGATCCGAACCGCCGGGTTTGGGGGAGGCCCTTGCGCTGCGATTGTCCACCCTTTCCCCCTTACTGGCCGAAGAGTGGGTTCCATCCCAGACTTCAGAGCCTTTCCTTGTCCGCCGCCTTGGCCTGACAGTGAATTCGGCCCTTCTTGGCTTCTCCCTTCTGCCCCCTCGCGGATGGGAGCGGGCAGAAGGATGTGCTATGCCCAGCTGCCCAACACGTATTACTTTTCTTCCTCCCGCCCTTTCTCGAGCTCTCAGAGCTTGCCCAGCACTCTGCTCCTTGCCTCCCTCTCGGCCTCCTGCGCTTCTCCATCACTATCCTCTCCCTCCTTCCCTCTGTGTCCCTCTGTGTCCCCACCCTCCTCCTCCGGGCCTCCCAGACACTTAGCCCCACCGTGGCCCATTTGTCTGCTCCTCCATTCCTCTTCCCCATGACCTTTTCATCATTCACCCCGTTTGCAATACGGAGCCTGTCAATGAACTAGAATTATAATGCCCTGTTGACCCTCCAGGGACGCATCTTTCCAAGCCTGCCCCCTCTGACGGGTTTCCTCCAACTTTGTACCATGTTGCTGTGCCAGAGGCCCCCTTCCCATGCCCCCAACCAGTGGCCTGAACTAGGCCATGGACGGGGGGGGGGCGGGGTTGGGTTCGAGAGTCTGGCGTGGGAGTGCAGATTCCTCAGCCCAGTATGGGGCTGTTCTCCGGTTCTGACCGGGCTGCCTTCTAGCGCCACTGGAACCCCCACCGTCGGTTATTTCTGGACATCCCTCCCTTCCTCTGGTTTCTTTAGGCTTTTTGGACTTTGGCAGTTTTCTATTTGAGTCCAAGTAGTAACAGCTGGAAGTACACAGCGCTGTCTCCTACACTGGATGTTCATATCTACCACGGAGGGAGGAAACAGGTTCGCAAAGATCAAAGTGACTTCCAAGTCATTCAAAGTAGCTTGGAGCCAGGTAGGGCCTAGAATTCCGGAGTCCCAAGCCCTGAGCATGCCTCAGAACCTCACTCCGTGGGACCGTGAGTGCTGGAACTTCTTGCTGGACGATGGACAGTTGGTGGGGATTTGTTAACAGCAAGCACAGGCGTCGCTGGGGGTGGAATCAAAGACGTGGACAGAGAAGGGCGCCTGGAGGTGGAAGAAGGTGGGCAAAGAGGACAGCCGCTGCTTCATCACTTTCCCCAGTTCCGGTTCTGCTGTTGCTGCCTTCGGCGTCTGGCCATGCTGCCACCCTCCCTGTCACTTCAACCGTGACTGTATTGCAATAAAACGGACCCTTAGCCCACCCTCTGTGTCTGTTTCACTTCTCGGTGGGGGAAGGATGAGACGCATTATCCCCCCCCCCTTCCCCAGCAGCCTGTGTTAGAGAGGATCTCTAAGCCCTGTGGCAATGGGGCTAATGACTTCCTGGAGCTGGAGAGGGCTGCTGGCCGCTGCGCGCCCCCACCCCCACCCCAGCCCAGCGGCAGAAAGAAGCGGTTGCTCTGGAGCGAGGAGGGCAGCTACGCGGAGCCCTGACAACCCCGGGTCTCTCTTTCCCCTGGACCTAGGAGTCCGCTGCTATCCAAATTCTATGGGCTTCTCTCCCAAGTTTCCCTTGGCATCCAGGACCGGCCTCCCTCAGCCCCACAATCCAGGCGTCTAACTCGCGGCTCTCGGCTCTCTTGGCCTGAGCGCTCGCTTCCCGGATTCCTGGGTGGGCACCCCGCGGAAGGGGGAGGAGGTGGAGGGAGCTTGGGCACCGCCCCCCGGGAGCCAAGCTCCGGAGCGCCGGAGACTGCGATTCCGAAAAGTAACACGCGGGGGCGCCAGGACGCGCGGACGCCGGCGAGGCAGCGCAAGGTGGTTTCCGTCTGTGTGAGTGTGTCCATGGGCGTCTTTGTGTGTCTGCGTTTCTGTACATGTGTGTACGAGTCACAGGGTGTCCGGGTGGGATGTATTCGGGACAACGTGCCTGGTGTGCCCCAGAATCAGGTACTCCAAGTGGCTTTTTGATGAGGAGGATATTTGATATGTCACTATGTATGTGTGGATGGGGAGGTAGGCAACTGTATCGTCGTGTGTGCAAGGCGTAGCCTGTGAGTCCCTGAAACCGCGTCTTGGATTTTTGAAGTCACATTCCCTTAGGGTTTTTACCTCTTCCCACCATCCCATGTAAAAGGAACGAGGGCTCTCAACGCAAATCTCCACTGCCCTGGTCACATCTTCAGCATGTGTCTGAGTAACATTGCCATGCTAGGTGTGATATTGTGTTTGTGTAAGTGGGTGTGTCTCAGAACATCAGTGTAACTCTGAATAACAGTATGTCTGTGTGTGACAGGTGGATGTTGGAGGAGGCTAGGGCAGAATTATGAAAGTACACAATTTGCTATCTCTGGTTAGTTTGTGGATATCATCTTCATGGCGTGTGTGTTTTTCCTTCTCAGTCTCTCCAGAAGCTGTCTCTCTTTGTGTCTCCCCTCATCTCTGTCTCTTTCTCTCTCTCTCTCTCATTCTCTTGGTGACTCATCTCTGCGGCTTTGCCCTCCCCCGGCTTGCTGGGTCTCCCATCCCCCACTCAGGAGTGGGTGGGGGTATGAGAGAATGGGACCCTGGAACTGAAAATCAGGATGAGCACCCCCTTCCTATTACTCATCATTCCCACACCCACCAGTGGCCCCCAGCCCCCTCTTGGTCCCCTCCCCAGTACTCCCCACTATACTGAACTGGGCTGGGCAGGGGATAGGGCAATGATTCTCAGGGGAGACCTTCAGCATCTTCTTTCAGTTCAAACTGGAGACCCCTGCCCCTCTCATAAAGTGCCCCCCTCTCTGCCTGTCCCCCCATCGCTGACGCAATGAAAGGCTGCAGAGGTGAGTCACCGGTTGGGGGGGAAGGGAAGGATGGGGGGACGATGAGCTGCGGGGTCCCCAAGCCCCTGCCCTCTTTTTCTCTTCCAAGCCTTCCCAGGGAAAAGACACAGGGGTCTGTCCACCCCCCTCCCCTGGCTTTCCAAATCTTCAGTTTGGATCACTACTCCATTGGACCCCATCTTCTCCTGCTGCCCTCTTGGAGAGTATGAGAGATTCAGAAACAAAGACAGAGAGAGGGATTTATACAAATAACTCAGAGCAAACACCAGGCATCCCCTCCAGCTCTCCATCTCAGCATTGCCTTTTCCAGCTCTGCCTCTCCATTATCTTTCCTCCCTTCTCCTTCCTCTACCGATTCCAGCCAACTGTCCCCAGGTCCAGCTCTTTTCCAGAAGCCCCTGGAGTCAGCAGGGTATGAAGGGCACAGCACATCTCTGAGAGGTGGGGTGTGTGTGAATGAGCATACCCAGGTAGGAAACTGAGATGAAGAGAGGCAGAAACAGACCCAGAGATTCAGAGTCCATACAGACGGGATCCAGATTGTGGAATCACCAACCCTATTGTGTGTGGGGGGGTGCCCTGGCTTCCACCTTGCTGCCCCCCTTCCCCACCCCATGGTAGCTGAGATTCTTGGGATGTCAGTGTCTGAGAAGCTCCCCTGGGCTCTGGGCTGAGTGGAGGAAGGAAGGGGTGAAAAACTGGGGGAAGAATGGAAGAATAAGGGAACGCTCTGAAAACAAGGGGGCAAAGACCCGAACTTGGGGACTGCGGATGAGTGGCTTTACTGCACAGAAATCTAGAGATGGTGAGTGTGGGGGAGGGGCAGGCAAGATCAAAGACACAGAGACATCTGTATAACTTCTAACATAAATCAGAAAGCATGGAAAGACTCAGAAATAAACAAAGACACATATGTACACACACACACACACACACACACACACACACGTGACACACCAAGCCTGGCTCACTTTTTGGACAGCAGAAGATGCCCAGACTGGACACACTCAAGCTTCCCAACCACACAGGTATACAGACACTCAGAAGGATTGGAACCCACATGCACTCATACTTATACAATGCCATCTGGAAACAGGCACAAACATGGCCACATAGATTGCAAGAGATTTCATATTTAAAGTGGAACACTATCATGCCTATCCACTCTATCTGATTAAATACACAACTGGTCTTCCAATTCCCTTTCTCCACCACCCCCCCATGTTTCATTAAACTCTGCACACACACAAACACACATGCACACATAGGTGCCTGTGCACATACACAAGCCCACAGGAACACAAACCGCTTATCTAGATGCCTGTCTTCCCTCATCTCACACTTAGTTCTTAGCCCCATCAGCCTCTCAGTCTGCCCCCCTTGGCTCTTTCCCTCCCCTCTTCCTTCTCTCTTGGATGGCTTCCCCTCCCCCCTCCAGATGTCTGAGCCATCTCTCTGATTCATCCTCCTCGGGAAGGTAACGTGACCCCCTCCCCATTCCACTGCTCACAGTAACCAGGCTGGGAAGATAAAGGGGAGAACAAGAGGAGGAGAAAGAGGAATGTGGGGAGCCCCCAGGTTAGGAAGTGGTCCTAGATAGTTGCGTGTGTTGGGGATGAGGGGGTGAGGCACAGCCTTGGGGTCTGCTGCCCCCTCCTCTCTCTGCTTTCTGTGGTATCTCCACAGTCACCTTGGTTCTCAGTGCTGTGGTGTTTTTTTTTTTTCCCTCCTTTAGCCTGTTCCTTCTACCTGTTCCAGATTCCTTCCTTCCTCCCTCCCTCTCCTGCTCCCCTCTCTTCTCTCTTTCCTCTCTCTCTCCTCCTCCCCCCCTCTTTCCCTGCAGAGCTGATGGGCTTTCTTCTGGGAAAGTCGAGCCACTGATGGAACCAAGAAGCCACTGCTGGCTATAGAGGAAAGCACGTGAGTGTGTGTGTGTGTGTGTGTGTGTGTGTGTGTGTGTGTGTGTCAGAGAGAGAGAGAGAGAGAGAGAGAGAGAGGAGGGTCAGTGCTAGGAACAGATGAGGAGGGGGTTGAGGACTGGCTCTGAAAGAGTCTCTGAGCCCCTGAGAGACAGCCCTGATCTCGGTTTCCGGAGTCTTAGGGTGTGGGTGCCCTGCGTGTGCCCACAGGCACCCCTGTGTCCGCAGTTCTTGTGTGTCTGGCATGTGTCATTGTCACTCCCCCCTTTCCCTGCCCACACCCCCGCACAGCTCTCTGCCTGCACTGCAGCCCCCTCCAGCCTCCCTCCTTCCCTTCATTCCTGCAGTGGCTGCTCCCCTTGCCTTCCTCCCTTCTCCCCTGCCCCCTCCCCATTTCCGTCCTCCCTCCACCCCCGCCCACGGGCTGGTCTCCCTTCACTGGACCCGGCTCGCTGATGGATTCTCTTTGCGCAATCTGTGCGTCATTGCCCCACCCCAACCTCTAGCTGTCCAAGCCCCCAACCCCAACGCCTCTGGCAGGAGATACGGACGAGGGGTCTGATGGTTAGAGAGGGGCTATCTCTGACGTTGCACTCACCCCCCGCTCTGCAACGCGTTCAAACCTTCCCTTTAAGCAATGGAGAGAGCTGGAGTTGAGTCACCCCCCCCAACCTGCACAACCCCCTCCCCACCTGGTCTGCTCTCGCCCTCCAAACGTCCTTTGGGGGGAAGCAGAGGGAGGGAAAGAAGCAGGAGGAGGGTGGGGGAGAGGTGGGCTGACAAGGGGCAAGCGGGGCCGCCAACATAAGCTACAGAGTGAACTGGACAGAAGGACAGACACACCTTTTTCTCCAAACACGCACCGACTGTGAACAGACACGACATAGAGGCACACATCCTCAGTCTTTCCCCTTTCTTCCGACTCGGACCCTTTCCAACGGGATTACCAAAACCGCAAGATCCACCCATCTGCCCCGGCCCAGGGCCGGCACCCCGCACCGCAGATCCGCGAACAGCGCCAGCAGGCGCCCAGATCCGTCCCTCCTCTCTCGGGTTCACGCCGTCCTTGGGTGTGTTCCCCGTGAACCGTGCGTGCTGTCGGGGGGTGGGTAGTCCAGCCCCTTCCTCGGCTTTGGAATCTTTATCCTCCCCCTCCCCAGTATGGATCACCTACTGATGCCCAGTCAGACCCCAGGAGTGCCCCCATTCTGTTCGGCTCAGCGACGCGGGCTCCCGCAGCTGCAAGTTGCTCTGTAACCCACCCTCCCGCCTTGGAGCGTCTCAGCATTCACCCTTCCATTCATTCTCCCATTCATTCATTCATCCTTTTCTCCTCGTCCCTCCTTCATTCATTCATAGCCCCCTGCCCCGCCCGCCCCGGCGATTTCATTCATTCATTCATTCATTCATTTCCCCGGTGCTAAGCTAGCGCACGCCCCTCCAGCCGAGGCTCCCGGCGCGCAGGCGCGGGCCGGGAGCAGAACACCTTCTCCAATCACTGGGCTGCCCCCCACCTCGAGGCGCCCGCCCGCTTCCCCATGAATGAACATTGACGTCAATGGGGCGGGGCGATCCCACGTGACCCTGCGCTCTCCCCTTTATAAGGCGGCAGCGGCGCGGGCGCTGTCCAGCGTGCTGAAGCCGGAACGAGCGAGTCTCCCAGAGCCGCGCGGACCCAGCTGAGCCCAACCCACTGGACGCCAGAACTCGACCGTCGCTCCTATCCCAGCCACTGCTCGGAGCCGAGGCGGACGCGTCCCGATCTTCCCCTGTCCCCACCCCGCCCCGACCCGACCCTCCTCTCCACCTCCCGCATCGTGACACCAGCTGGTAAATACTCCGCTGTCCATCCCTCAAACCCTCGGCAGCCGTGGGCGTGAGGGAGGGTTCTCTCTCCTCCCGGATGGGGGTGTTAAAAACACAGCGGGGAGCCCCCGGTAAGGGTCCCTGGTAAATGGGGGAGTCGCCGCTTTTCTCTTGCTGCTGAAGTCGCCCACGCACCATCCGGGGAGTCCTGTGGGGAGGGAGCAGAGATTTTTTTCCCCCTTATCTTAGCTGCTTAGTACGTGGGCGCTGGCAGTGAGATGGCTTAGGCAAGGGGGCGAGGAGGCACTGGGGGGAGCGAGGGTTGCGGGCGTTTTCCCATTTACACGACTCCAGAGATCGGCACAACATCTCTCTCCTTTGCACCTAAACGTCCCTCTTCTGGGTAAGGTTAGGGGGATGAGGGAAGCCCTGGATTTCCTGATTAAAGGTGGGGGAAGGGGATATAGAATCAGAGAGCGGAAAATTCTTACAGAAACCCTCTCTTTCTTTGGTCCCTTCTATTTTTCACAGTCTCCGGCAGTTCTTTGGTCATGAAATCGCTCAGGTTGCCGGCTTCCACCCTCTTCTGCTTCCTTCTACTGTTCAAGGGGTTGGGAGCAGCGCCCCCGGGGCACCCTGAGGCGCAGCCACCTCCCCTCAGCTCTGAACATAAAGAGCCGGTAGCTGGGGACGCAGTGCCCGGGCCGAAGGATGTTAGCGCCCCAGAGGTCCGAGCCGCTCGAAATTCTGAGCCTCAGGACGAGGGAGAGCTTTTCCAGGGCGTGGATCCCCGGGCGCTGGCCGCAGTGCTGCTGCAGGCACTTGACCGCCCGGGCTCGCCTCCGGCGCCCGGCGGCTCCCAGCAGGAGCCAAAGGAAGAAGCAGCAGAAGCTCTGCTGACCGAGACCGTGCGCAGCCAGACCCACAGCCTCCCGGCGCCAGAGACCCAGGCACCTGCGGCCCCGCCTCGCGCTCAGACTCAGGAGAATGGTCCCGAGGCTGGCGACCCCTCCGAAGAGCTCGAGGCGCTAGCTTCCCTGCTCCAGGAACTGCGAGATTTCAGTCCGAGCAACGCCAAGCGCCAGCAAGAGACAGCGGCAGCAGAGACGGAAACTCGCACTCACACGCTGACCCGAGTCAACCTGGAGAGCCCCGGGCCGGAGCGCGTGTGGCGCGCTTCGTGGGGAGAGTTCCAGGCGCGAGTCCCGGAGCGCGCGCCCCTGCCACCCCCTGCTCCCCCTCAATTCCAGGCGCGTATGCCGGAGAGTGGGCCCCTTCCTGAAGCCCACCAGTTCGGGGAAGGAGTGTCCTCCCCCAAAACACATCTAGGTGAGGCATTGGCACCCCTATCCAAGGCGTACCAAAGCCTGGGTGCCCCTTTCCCCAAGGCGCGCCGTCCGGAGAGCTCACTCCTGGGCGGCTCTGAGGCGGGGGAGCGCCTTCTACAGCAAGGGCTGGCGCAAGTAGAGGCCGGGCGGCGGCAGGCAGAGGCCACACGGCAGGCCGCGGCGCAGGAAGAGCGGCTGGCAGACCTCGCCTCCGACCTGCTGCTCCAGTATTTGCTGCAGGGCGGGGCCCGGCAGCGAGGCCTTGGGGGTCGGGGGCTGCAGGAGAAGGAGGAGGAGCGAGAGAGCGAGAGGGTGGATGCGGAGGCGGAGCAGGAGAGACGCGGCGGGGCGGAGAGGGTGGGGGAAGAGGATGAGGAGGCGGCGGAGGCGGAGGCAGAGGCGGAGGAGGCTGAGAGGGCGCGGCAGAACGCGCTGCTGTTCGCAGAGGAGGAGGACGGGGAAGCCGGAGCCGAGGACAAGCGCTCCCAGGAAGAGATGCCCGGCCACCGTCGGAAGGAGGCTGAGGGGGCAGAGGAGGGCGGGGAGGAGGACGACGACGATGAAGAGATGGACCCTCAGACGATCGACAGCCTCATTGAGCTGTCCACCAAACTCCACCTGCCAGCGGACGACGTGGTCAGCATCATCGAGGAGGTGGAGGAGAAGCGGAAGCGGAAGAAGAACGCCCCTCCCGAGCCCGTGCCGCACCCCCGGGCCGCCCCCGCCCCCACCCACGTCCGTTCCCCGCAGCCCCCGCCCCCTGTCCCCGCCCCCGCCCGCGAGGAGCTGCCCGACTGGAACGAGGTGCTCCCGCCCTGGGATCGCGAGGAGGACGAGTTGTTTCCCCCCGGGCCCTACCACCCTTTTCCCAATTATATCCGGCCGCGGACACTGCAGCCGCCCGCTGCCTCGCGCCGCCGCCACTACCACCACGCCCTGCCGCCTTCGCACCACTATCCTGACCGGGAGGCCCAGGCGCGGCGCGCGCAGGAGGAGGCGGAGGCGGAGGAGCGCCGGATGCAGGAGCAGGAGGAGCTGGAGAATTATATCGAGCACGTGCTGCTCCGGCGCCCGTGACCTGCCCTGGCTCCACCCCCGTGCGCCGCTACCGCGTGCGCTGCCACCCCCCTCCGTGTTTCTCCTCTCCCTTCTTGGTGTTTGCATGCACCCCAGCCCCGCCCCTGGCCGCCTCCCGGCCCCGCCCCCGCCCTCGGGTCGCCCCGCCCCCGGGCTGCGCCGGGACCCGTCAGACAGCTTCCCGGATTCCAAGCCCGAACACCCCAGACTCACTCAAGGAGGCCCCCCGGGGCCACCCCAGGCGGGCGGTGGTTTGTGCGAATCACCCCCCCAACCCCACCGGGCCTCTGTCCCCACCGAGTCCCTCTCGGGACGTCCCCGTCCAAAACCGGAAAAAGCTGTTCCAGTTAATTGTGTGAAGAAGTGTCTGTCTCCTGCCCTTTGGGCCTCCCAGGAGCCTCTCCACCCTCTCCAGATCGCTGTGAATTTACCTATTCTTTCCCTTCTCTGTTGTAAATACCCCTCACGGAGGAAATAGTTTTGCTAAGAAATAAAAGTGACTATTTTATTAGGACTTTGTTCTCCGTTATTCACCCGTCCCCTTGGGCCTCCGTGGTCCTTCCCAAGGGGCGGTGAGGGAAGCGCCGGCCACAACACCCCTCGCCACCTGTTCAAAAGCCAGGGTGGTGGAACCGCTTTCAGCCGCATTTCAGAATAGAATATGGCCCACATCTATGAAGAAAGCCCAAATTGCACTTCCAGCCTAGGGGGGATGGTGGTGGTGGCCAGTGGCCGGTGGCGGTGGCGGTGGGTCCCTAGGCCACTTAGAAGCTTCTTCTAGCCATGACCCTCCAGCCTCTTTGGCAGTACTGGTGGCTCCACAGCCCGATTCCAACCTCACCGCTCGCCTCCTTCCCCGGACCCCTAAATTCCCTGGTCTTGTGTATTTCACAACATACAGGGAGGAGGGGCCTCCAGCTCCAGAAACACCTTGCTTTCAGCCACTCCTCAACCCTTCGGTAAGCCCAGGAGTGAAACCGTGTCCCCAGGAGTTGCTCGTCCCTGGCTGAAGGTGACCGGGGAGCTGGAGGTACCAAGTTCAGAGAGGCACTGAGCTCACAAATCCGACTGGAATAGGGGCACTCAGCACAGGTTAAATTTTCACTTTGGATAAACGACGGATGTATTTTCATAGGACCCGAATCCTAAAAATATTCATTATCATTCAAATCAAACTGGAGGTCCTCTATGTGTTTGTTTTTTTCCCTTTAACGCCAGCAATCCCAGTTCCCGTCCCCTCCTGACTGATCCCAGGGGCCCTTCCTTCCTTCACAGAGCCCAAGCAGACAAAGTCCAGAAACGCTTTTCCTTTTATTTCAGAGGAAAGGAAATAAAGTCAGATGCTTCCCACACCCCACCCCTTAGCTCCTCTCTGGAGCTTAGCTCCTGCCTCACCCAAAACATGGAGTGAAGGAGGGACGGTCTCCCGAGAGCCTGCCCTTCCCCCAGCCCTCACTTCCTGCAAAGTGGCAAGGTTAGAAAAAAATTAACCATGTTGTTCCTCCCCTGGCACTGGACAGAGTCCCCACAGTGGCAGAGGAGGAGGAGGGTAGATGAGGGGAAAGGTCTTCCCTTTCAGTACTCAGAAATTCCCCCCACCCCATCCCAGGCAGAGGGGCTGCCCTAGCTGGCTACTGGGGCAGGGTGGAGGTAGGTTATGGGGCAAGGGAGAAGAGAAGAGCCCTGAAAACCTTTTCCCTTTAACCTGACGTATTTATATATTTACAGTTATAAGGGAGGGGAGAAAGTCTGGGGTAACATTAGTTCTTCAAAGGCAGGGAAAGAAAGCCAAATAGCACCCCCATTTTGGTCACATTTTCCTACCTCCTAGCTCCTAAAACCTTCGTTGGGGAGAGGGGAAAGAGGAGATAGAGGTGAGGGAAGGAATGTTTGAGGGTCCTGAGCCCACAGCTCACTCCAGAAGAAGGTGAGGCAGCAGAAGAGGGGCGGCTGGGTCCCACCAAGAAAAGGGGCACTTGTGCCCTGCCTCTCCACCAGCTCCCCACAGCTCCACGGGCCCAGGCGGGGTGGGGGGCTATGCCAGCCCCATCTCCTCCAGCACACTGCGGGGCGACTCATCTTCCTGAGGCAGAGACAGACAGAGGGTGATGCAGAGACACCAGGAGAGGCAGACAGGGAATGAGGGAGAGGAGGGTGGGCAAGACAACGACAATCACGAGGTGGCCGGGGACACAGAGAAACGGGGGCGGGGGAGAAAAGCCAATGTGAGCTCAAAGCTGGAACAGTCTCCAGTCCCCAGTCTCTAGGGACCAGCCCCTAGAGCCAACTGTGGCAAGTAGGGGTTCCAGGTGGGGTCTGCCACCACCCAGAGAACCCCAAACCAGAAGCTTGGGGAGCAGGCAGGCTCCGTCTCTGAGGCAGAAGGGAGTGAAGATGGGACTGAGGGGTGGGAACCCTGCTTTCTGGAGGCTGGGGGTTCCAGATGGTTGGGTCCTTTGATTCAGAGTGGGGGCAGGGAGTAATAAGTTGGCATCAGGTCCCTGAGGGAAGGTGAACCAGACTGCAGAGAGATGAGTCATTAGGGTCTGAGCAGCGCACTAGTAACAGGGGTGGGTGTGTGTGCCAGGGCACATGCATGTGTGTGTGTGTGTGTGTGTGTGTGTGTGTGTGTGTGTGAAGGGGAAGCTGGACCAGTGAGGTGCCAAGTTCAATCCTGCCCTTTCTCCTACTGCAGAGATGAGCCCCCGTCTCTCCCCCTCCTCAGAGCCAGCCCAGGCCAGCTTGCTTGTCATTGCAGATTCTGGTGACTCATCTCCCTGCGCCAAGCCTCAGCAGTGGCACAGCAGAGAGGGGGCAGGCAGTAATGGGGTGAGGGCGGGGGCGTCAGAGAGCAGAGAACCAACAGCCAGGCACCCTCTACCCCAACCCCCAAATCCCCAAAGCCCCTTGCTTCTGAGGAGCAGAGGCTTTTGGGTGTGTGTGTGCTGTTAAAAAAAAAAAGGGGGGGAGGGGACCCCACCTCCATGAGACACCAGGGAAAGAAGAATTACCTATCATGTGCCCCTCTCCGATTCCCAAATGCCAAGAGAAGTATGGGACCAAGGAGATCTGGCTGGGACAACACACCCTGGGTCTCGGGAGAAGGAGGGAGAGCGGGCACAGGCGGGCTGCCTGCCACCCTGACCTCCCACCCTGAGCTGTCAGTCAGCGCTTGAGGGCAAGCTGGCCAACCGGGCACCGTGGGGGCCAGACGCCACAGGGAGGGAGCCTCCCTTGGCAGCCAGAAGGCGGCAGCTGTGGCTGGCAGGTGAGGTGTCCAGGGAAGGAAGGGCCCCCTGTGCCATGGCCCTCTTCCTCCTCCTCACTGTCCCGGGCCCATACCTCCTGCAGCAGGTCGGCCTGCTCGATGGCCTTCAGCACACTCTTTTTGGAAGTGTCCTGGACATCACCCCCCATGAGAAACTCATCCAAGATGAAGTAGGCCTTCTCAAAGTTGAAGATGATGTCCAGCTCGCACACCTGGGGGGGACGGGGAGAAGGCAGAGTTGAATGTCAAGGTGCATTCCCACCCCACTGGCACCCCAGCCACCCACCCTCTTTTCTTCTCACGGTACCACAGTTTTCTTTGTGACCACTGCTCCCACCTCACGCTCCTGCCCCAGGCCTACAAACCCCCGAACCCCAAAGCCTTAGTACTCGGTTTAACTTTTCCTTCTTGTCTCGCCTCTTTCTCTGTGAACATGAAAAATGAGTTGCCCTAATCTACCCTTGACCGTGATTCCTGTTGCCTTCCCCCCAAAATCTGTGTCATTGTTTCCCACCAGGGGCCGGGCTAGCCTCCCTCGCTGGGCGCTACGGGGCCGGGAAGGAGGAGATTCTGGATCACGGGTGGAAAGATTTGAGCGCCAAGCAGGGCTCTGCCACTACGCCGCTAGACGGACATGACATTTCATTTCTCTGAGTCTGGTTTCTCATCGCAAAATTGAGATAACACCACCTACTCACAAGATAAAATGAGGAGCAGACACGAGAGCCTGAAAGCACTTTGTAAACTGTTAATTTGGAATACAAATGAGGGAATTATTACTTCTCCCCATCTAAGGTCTGAGCTGACTGCTCATGCCTGGCCTATCCCCGCTCTTCCCCGCCAATCAGTAAATCCAGGCTTGCTGGGCATGGGATGCAGACATCACTAATTTAAAAAAAAAAAAAAAGAAAAAAATCAACTCTCCAGAAAATTCCAATGCAAAGTCAAGGTCAGGAGCCACTGATAAAATCTGAATGTGGGCTCTGTCCCTTTGTGAAACCTCGGAGCTCAGCTCTAGATGTACTGAGTGGCAGAGTCTGGTGCATACCCAACCCCACCCCCACCCCGCCCCCGGCTGATTAAGGGATATGGCGAATAGGCTTAAAGCTTAAAGAGGGGAATTAATTACTGTTCTCACTGTTCCAACTTGGCCTTTCCCAAACCTTCTAGGCAGAGACTGGAAGGGTCCCAAGGTTTGGTAGAAAGAGAGGACTGCTGGGTATGGACAGGGCGGGTGGGGAGACTTACGCTGCCGAAGTACTTGTCCAGGAGCTCCACGTACCGGTGGATCAGCTCCAGCGTGATGAGCTCATTGTCTTGGCCTTCGATGGCGCAGCAGAAGTAGAGGCTGGCGTATCTGCGGGCAGGGGCACAAGCGGGGTCGCTGGAGGGGCTGCTGGGCCTGCTTTAGGACCCAGGCTCTGTGCGCCCAAACCTCCCATTTCTCCTTATTCCCAGCACAGGGTCTGTGTCCCTACTGGACACAGGCGGGGTGGCCCCAGGGTATGCAAACAGTAACAACTCCCTCTGCCTCTTGGTGGCTTTCACAAGACAGAGGAAACATGCAAGCTCTTTCCCTCTTTCCCTCTGACCTGTTCAGTTTGACTCAGCAAAAACCTGAGCCAACTAATCCACATGCTCAGAGAAGGAACTGGACAGGGTGTGTGTGTGTGTGTGTGCGCACGCGCACATGTGTTTGGGGAGAGGCGGTGCAGGATCTATTATTGTTGAATGAGGCTGCAAGGGACATGTGTGATGGACAGGATAAGGCCTTGGCGACAGAGGCAGGTGTCAGGCATGAGTGAAACAAGTGGGGAACTAGAATTTCTTCCAGCTAAGTTTGGAGAGTAAAGGAAGCTGGAGTTCCTCAATGCCCTCCAGATGGCCTTAGCTCCCAGTTCTCCCTGACCTTATTGCTCAGCCATTTGAACCCACTGCCAGATCCCCCTCCGGCAGGGTCTGGACAGCTATGGAAAGTAGGTGGCGAGGGGTGCCTGGGTGGCTCAGTGGGTTAAAGCCTCTGCCTTCGGCTCAGGTCATGATCCTGGGGTCCTGGGATCGAGCCCCGCATGGGGCTCTCTGCTCAGCAGGGAGCCTGCTTCCTCCTCTCTCTGCCTCCCTCTCTGCCTACTTGTGATCTTTGTCTGTCAAATAAATAAATAAATAAAATCTTTAAAAAAGAAAAAAAAAAAAAAAAGAAAGTAAGTGGCGAGTCACCTCTTATAGACGACTTTGAGATCCCTCCACTCCAGGAAGCTACACATCTTGGGCTTGCGAGCCAGAACCACCTGCATAAGCTCCCGGACCATTTTCTTTCGCTCCTTGTCTGATGTGGCCAGGTACCATTTCTGCAGCCGCAGCTTCCCCTGCCGGCTGAACAGCAGCATGAATCGCATCTAGGGGCAGGGGGCAGAGCTGAGGGTCAGAGATCTGGTTCTCTGAGTTTGTTTACTCCAGAAACACAGCTACGGATGCGTCCCACAAATGCCTCTAACTCTTCTCTATTCACAGCTCCCAAGGGTTTCAAACAGCAGCCCTTGCTGTCAACTCTGGGTATGCCCAACCGCAGGTGCCTTTCCTTCTGGGGCATGTCAGAGCTTTGGAGTCTGTCATTTGGGTTCAAATCCTGGCTCCGGTAGTGGAGAAATTTGCCTTGGGCGATTATTCTATGTCTCAGGGCCTCAGTTCCCTGGTCTGTAAGATGGATGTAATAAAAGTACCTACCTGTTTGGAGGGATTAAATGAGTTGCTATACGCAATTGTGCCTGTCACATGGTAAGGACTGTAACACCTTAGATGTCACTATTATTATTCCTTCCCCTCCTGTTTCCTACTTCTGTCTTCCAAAGGTCAGTAAAATGCCTAGTACGGTGACAAGCAGCTCATAGCTGAAGCCACAGAGATGTCTGCTTTCTTCTGTAGTCCCTCTACACACCACCATGCTGAAATGGGGTATTTTGTCTCTCCAGAAGCTACCTCAATTCTCCACCCTATTCCTAGCCATACACCCTTGCGGATGTCCCCAATGCACTGCCCTCCAGGGCCAGTCGTATGCCCAGGGGTAAATTCCACCCTCTTCTCTCCTCAGCCAACCAGGCCTCTGGCCACCCTCAGTCCTGTCTTTCTTCCTTTAAGGGTGCCTCCAGCTATGCACCCACTCTTCTCCAGGTACCAGGTGACCGAAATTAATTTCCCTCTCAGTTCCTCGGTTAGGACACCGCCATCCTGGGTGGTTCCTGGAGCTTTGCGGAACAAAGCGCATGCTGAGTAGAGTGGGGAGGAGTACACAGCCCTCACTACCCCCATGTGCCCCCAGTTTCCCAGTTCCAGGGAGTCCAGTCTACACCCTGGAGTTAGCTCCTTCTCCCTGCAGTTCTCCTCTCCCTGGGCATTACCAAGGGCTGGAATCGTGGGTGTTTGAAACTGGACTTGTTTAGGAGATTAAATGAGAAATCAAGGGGGTATGGTGGTGGGGAAGGGGACAGGCTGCTAGCGTGGCAGTAGAGCAACAGAGGGGAGCAAGGAAGCCCTTCGCCTGAGATTGGGGGGCGGGGGAGCGGGAAGCCAGCAGGAAGACGGAAGGCCTGGGCTCCGGAAAGAGAATGGGATGGGGGGCAGAGAGCCAAGAGCACGGGAGCCGGGGATCTGAAGCCTGGGTCCCGGAGAGCAAGACCTCGCGCCCACTTGGCTTTCCCACCTCACCCCAGCCTATAGGCGAGCAGAGAGATAAACCGAGGCAGGACATCCACTCCTCGGACCCGGAAACTCTCCCCTCCCACACACCGCTTTCCCCGGGCCCGCCGTTCCTCTGCGCTGCACGGAAACAGAGGGTCTTGGTGACCTGCCAACCCCGCCGCCTCCCTTCCCCGGCAGGCCCCCGCGTCCCTCTTCCTCGGGCGACTTCCTGCGGCAGTGGTCGGGACCCCCTGGACCGCCACCCGCGCTCTACCCCCGGCTCGGGACGCTTCCGCCGCCCCCTAGTCAGCCCCCTCTTGCCCCCCAAATGCGCCCATTCCCCGTCCCTTCTCCCTAAAGCCGTTTCCAGCTGCTCTTCCTTGCGAGGCCGTCTGGCCCACCCGCCCGGGTAAGCGGGGCCTCCGAGGACCGGAGGAAGAGAGGGCGGCCCCCACAGAGGGAGGCCCGCAAGGACCCCCGCAGGTGCAGCCCACGCCCCTCGGTTCCCCCTCCCCTCCCTCTCCACACCGCCTACCATCCTGCAGCCTCCGGCTCGCGCGGCGCGTCCCTCTTCGGCCACCGTACGCGCCAGCTCCACTCCCTTTCTTAGCCTATCTCCTCCTTCCCTCCCTCTCGCCTGAAGCCCCGCCCCGTCCCGCCCCGGCTCCGAGGCCCTTCCAGAGGCGTACGGCGCAGGCGCCAGCTCTGCGGGGCGCGCGGGCGGGGCTGGAGGCGGAGATGCGGAAGCCATGGCAACCAGGTCCTCGACTTCAGCTGTGAGTAGCTCTGTCGTCATGGTAACAAGGCCGTCTGGTGGGCAGGTTGGAAGATGGGGGAGGAGGACAATGAGGTCCTCGCGCTTCGGAACCTTGGGGGGAAAAGGCGGGAAAGGGGGTGAGAGGTGGAGGGGACGAGTGGTGGAGTTTGTGGGAAAACAGGCACGACTGAGGAGGGCGCGGGGGCGATGGAGAGGGCGCAGGGCGGGAACTGGACGTGGGGAAGGAGTCCTGACTTGAGGGCTTGAGGAAGACTAGACAAAGCGTGGTAGTGGTGGAGGGGGGCGGGGGGTGACATAAACATGGAGCCCAAAAGAGAGATGTACCGAGAACCTGCTCGATGCGGCACCTACCTGAAGTGAGGGAAGTATGTAGGTCATGAGGGAGATGGGAGATAAAAAAAGGGGGGGCTGATAGGAAAGTGATGTGCGGAGAAGGGAGAGGGCATGAATGAAGGCAAAACGGGAAGAAATACAGAGCATCTTAAAAGGGCAGCATGGGTCGAAACTGAAAAAGGACAGATGTAACCGGGACGCAAGGGCAAAGATGAGGCTGTGAATTAGTGAATTAGATGAGGCTTCTCGGCCTTCGGCGTGCGCGTGTGAGCATGCGCACCTGTGCCTGCGTGCTTCCTTGCGGTCGAGTGAAGCAATTGGCAGGTCGGGGTAAGAGAAGACCTTCCCTTTTGTCAGGTCGAAAATGATGTTATTATTTCTGAATAGCACTTGAAGCAATTGTCGCTAAAGCCTCACCCGTCTCCATTTTATGCTCTTTTTTTTTCTTACTCTTGGATATGAATTAATATGCTATTGTCGCAAGAACAGGGGTCCTAATTCACCTGGGATACGGTCTCGTCTCTGACCCTTACTGGATGTGTGGCCTCAGATGAGTCATTTAGCCCTCAGTGTCCTTATTGGAAAACTGAGGATGGCCATAACTGCTTTGCAGGGTTGTTTTGAGGCTGTACAGAAAGTATCCGGCACATGGCCAACACTCATCGGTATCCCTGCTTACTTTCTCCCTTTCTCAACTTCTTGCTTCTACTCTTTCTTTTTCCTCTTTGTCAATTCCCTTTCTCCTCTGTGTATACCTTCAGCTTACCAATGATGTAGACATTGGTTGGACTGTCTTGGTTTTTTTTTTTTTTAATTTGTTTGTTTAGGTCAAAAATAGATCAATCAAGCCAGCTGTTGGCGTCAGGAAGGGTAAAACATTACAGAGTGAAAAGAAGGAAAGGAGATGGCATAAGGAATGAAAGGATTTGTGCGCCTGGGGTGGAGGGGGAGAGGAAGGTTGTAGATAAGGAAGTAAAGAGCCGTGAAGCAGAGAGGTAAAGCAGTGAGCTGAGCAACAGCTCTTGGAAATTTGGAAGCTCTAGAGATGTGAACTCCTACACTCCTTGGAAAGCTGATACTTTCTAGAATTCCTTGTCTCAATGTGGTATGCCTCACTGCAGAAAAGAGGATTCAGGAGAGAATTGTTAGAAATATGGGTTTTGCTCCTGCGGAGTCCTACAGTTCAGGTGATTCAAACCAGTCTGAAGACGGTGGACTGGATCTCTTTGCTAATCATAAAAAATCTGAGTTGGTGGATCCAATTTGGCTTGTGTCTGCAGAGGAGTTCAGATTTGAGGCAGTGGGCAGTTGGGAGTGGTTATGGTTGCCTGAGTTGGTGGATAACTTGGTGAGAACGGTTTTTAAGAAAGTTAATCTTAGGGCACCTGGGTGGCTCAGTGGTTAAGCGCGTCTGCCTTCAGCTCCGGTCATGATCTCAGGGTCCTGGGATCGAGCCCCACATCGGGCTCCCATCTTGGCGGGGAGTCTGCTTCTCCCTCTCCCTCTGCTGCTACCTCCTGCTTGTGCTCTCTCTTTCTCTCTCCCTGTCAAATAAATAAAATCTTAAAAAAAAAAAAAGAAAGTTAATCTTATAGTTAAACAGGGGACAATTTGAAAGGATAAATGGAGGGTTGGAAGATCATCTTTGGGAATCCAGGCACAAAGATGAAATGGAGAGGGGCAAACTGGGGAGATGCCTGTAATGGGCACATCAATTGATATGGAGAACTCATCTATTTCATAAAGAAGAAAGAGGAAAAGTCAAAGATAAGTCTGGAGGGTTAAAGGGGAGATTGACCTTCGTAAGTGATGACGTTTGTATTGTCACCCTACAAACCATACTGACACCTCCCCAAGTCTGTCCTCTTCTGGTTGTAGGCAGTGGTTCCTGGGGTGGTTGGAGGGGTGGCCTGAAGTCTTTCATCTCTGTGAGTTTATGCTCTGTACTTCTCCCTGTTGTGATGCCCTCTGCAGCCATTTTTTAAAAGATTTTATTTATTTGACAGAGAGAGATCACAAGTAGGCAGAGAGGCAGGCAGAGAGAGAGGAAGGAAGCAGGCTCCCCGCTGAGCAGAGAGCCTGATGCGGGGCTCGATCCCAAGACCCTGAGATCATGACCTGAGCCAAAGGCAGCGGCTTAACCCACTGAGCCACCGAGGCGCCCCCTCTGCACCCATTTTTTTAAAAAACATTTTATTTATTTGAGAGAGAGAGAGAGAGAGAGAGAGCAAGCAAGGGGGAGCAACAGAGGGAGAGGGACAAGCAAACTCTATGTTGAGCGCAGACCCCAAGGTGGGGCTTGATCCCATGACCCTGAGATCATGACCAGAGCCAAAATCAAGAGTCGGATGCTTAACCAACTGAGCCACCCAGGTGCCTCCGCACCCATTTTTTGCACATTCTTTGAGTAGTCCATAGTTCCCCAGTGATGTCATTTGTAGCCATCTTTGGTTTTTGTTTGTTTGTTTGTTTTTAGATTTTTTATTTATTTATTTTATTTGACACAGAGAGAGAGATCACAAGTAGGCAGAGGCAGGCAGAGAGAGAGAGGGAAGCAGGCTCCCTGCTGAGCAGAGCCCGATGCGGGCCCAATCCCAGGACCCTGAGATCATGACCCGAGCTGCAGGCAGAGGCTCAACCCACTGAGCCACCCAGACACCCCGACTTGTTTGTTTTTTTAACTGAGCAGCTTGGACCTTACCATGTACTGTTCCTAAGAGTCTGGACAGTTAGAATACCTTCTGTAGTAGATGTTTGCCATTCTCTTTTGCCTTCTGGGCTCTAACCCCACTCCTAAGGTTTAAGGAATCCCACCTTATGAGTCTAGGGGAAGACAGAACAACCTCCCAGTTGCATGTGTGGCAGTTCACAGAAGCGTGTGAAGCTTCCTGACATTCGCTTTTGCAGCCTTCTTTGGGACCACGCCCTTGGCATGCCCATTGGATTCGGCCAGTCCACACATCTGCCCAGACTATGGACTGGGAAGGAATGAGGTGATGGAGGGGAGGTAAGTAAGACTCTGGCAGAGGGTCAGAGGATGGAAACTTAGGGCGCCAGTGCAGCAGCACCAATGACAGGGTCCTGTGTCCAGTGAAGATCAGGGCACGGGCACCGGTGTGATTTGGGGGGCACTGTCTGTAGTTTGAGATTGCTCTCTGGTTCTCTGGCTCTCCCGGCAATTCCCTGAGGTCCCCAGTTTCCTTTGGTGCTCCCCTTAGCTAGAGTTGGTTTCCGTTCCTGCGAACTAAGGACTCTGGTAACCTTGGTAAGCATGCCGCGTTGTCCACTGGCTGTGCCTGTAAGCCACCTTGTCTCTCCCACTGGATTGGAAGCGCCTTCAGGGATGGAATCTTATTCATCTCTTCTTTCTTCCTGGCATCCTCCCGCATAGTACTTGTGGACTGGCATCCATTATGATTGGTACCCACGGTCCTTAAATCCAGACGTTTCCATCTTCTGATCCAACATATGCTACGATCTCATTTTGTATATGGTGGTAGCATGTCCAATATAGTGGTTACTTCTTATGCTGTTTCTACTGTGCCCAGCATGGTGCCTGACAGCAGCAGATACCCAACATTGGTTGAATAAATGTACACGGGATCCCCTGCTCAAAAATTCCATTGTTGGGGCGCCTGGGTGGCTCAGTTGGCTGAACATCTGCCTTCGGCTCAGGTTATGATCCCGGAGTCCTGGGATCGAGCCCCACATTGGGCTTCTTCAGCAGGAAGCCTGCTTCTCCTTGTCCCTCTGCAGCTCTCCCTGCTTGTGCTCTCTTGCTCTCTCTCTCTCTCAAATAAATAAATAACATTTTTTAAAAAGACAGAGATCACAAGTAGGCAGAGAGGCAGGCAGAGAGAGAGAGAGAGGGGAAGCAGGCTCCCTCCTGATCAGAGAGCCCAATGCAGGGCCGGATCCCAGGACCCTGAGATCATGACCTGAGCTGAAGGCAGAGGCTTTAACCCGCTGAGCCACCCAAGCACGCCAATAAAATTTTTAAAAAAAAAAGAAAATTCCATCGTCATCTCTGACATCATCAAGCTTCACTGACATCCTTCCTTTGCGTTCCTCTGAAGGTGGGAACCTTTGGTTTCCCATCTTTTGGCTTCCCAAAAGCCAAATGTGACATTTGGTCAATGTCACAACCTTTTTGTAGTCTTGCAGACTATAATCCTGGGACATGAAGGATAACAAGAAAGCATGGTTGTTTCAAAAAACAGAGGCCAGACTTGCCTGACTAGATCAGGAGAGGGTGTTTCAAAGAGGGGGAGAGTTGACTGGCTGGGTTATCAGAGGAGAGAGGCAGCAGTCTGAAGGCCAGCCTGGTGACTTGGGACGTCCTCCTCAGGTGTGTGCCTTGAACGTGACTTGATAACACTGTTCCTTTGTCATTTCATTCACGCTGTTTTCTGAAATGTGCTACCATTCCTGCCCTACAGACCCAAGCCCACCTTATCCCTCCTGTAAGTTTCCATCCTGTAAGTTTCCATCAAGCGCCCACTCCTGGTGAGGCTTATCCTCCTATGTAGGCCCCTGCGATCATTTTGACAGTGTTCCCTTCAACCATCTTGGCAGGGACTCACGTAGCATTTCAGCTTTCTGGCGTCTACTCTCCTTAGGTAAGATAGTAAGAAAGATCACTTATGCTTTTTAAAAGGGCTTCACAGTATCCAGTATCAAGTTAAGCTTTTAAATAAATACTTGTTAAATCGTATGGGGTTCAAACTTGGCCAGATTTGGGCAGAAGCTACAGCTGCTTTGCTTCAAGAAGAGCTTTCCACTGGAGTCAAAGCGACATCTGGTGGCTAGGGAGTAAAGGAAATGGCTCTGTGGTGGTAGGACGGGGGTGTGCAGGTTGAAGGCCAAGGTGTAAGGGAGTGCTGGTGGCTGGCACGTGGGGGCAGGGAGACCTGTGTTCGCAAATGCCACTGAGAGGGACGGCACAGTGTAACAAAGAGCACAGAGACATCTGGGCTGTTATGTAATCATAGTAATAATAATAATAATAATAGTAATAATAATAACAATGACAAGTTTCTCCTCCCCCTCTCTGCCTGGTTTCCTCATCTTGACGTAAGCATTTGCTACTATTACAACGAAACTTACTTGAGGAACCACCTAAAAAAAAGAAAAAAAAAAGAGTGGCTTGGAAAACAGATGGTGTCTCCTTGACAAGTTTCATTCTGATGGAATATTTTTACCATGGAGGGATTTACAGAATGAGTCATACTCATTGCCCACACGTGGGCAGATAAATAATTCCACTGTGTGAGGTTTATAAGAAATGTGCAGTAATGATGGCTGGAAGCAGATCTTGTTGGCTTTTCATTTCTAAAGAGATGGAGGAAGAGAGATTTGGAGGGGTGGAGGAGGGGGGCCCCGGGTGAAGCCAGGCAGGGGCGGGCAGGCTTTGTACTGTGAGGGGCGCATCATCATCTCTGTCCCCAAAATATCTGAGAAAAGCAGAGGGCACAGTTAAATAGGGCACCTCCCGGAGAAAACTCTTTCTGCGGGGGTGAGGCCTTCTGATGAACCCTTCTCTTCTGAGACTTCTCAGCAGGGATGGATGGTTTTTTGAACTGTACCCTGTCAAACCAGGCTAACTTGCTCTGCTTTTTGAGATGCTCTCGGTTTCTGAGCAAAGCTGTTACCGATGGGTAAATCCTCCACAATCAGGCCAGTGCATGGAATCGGTCTTATTTTCAGGAGGTAAGGAGGACAGAAGATCTATCTGGGTCCCTGTACCCTTGCATTCTTGGGCCATTACCGTCATGACTCCAGCTCCCCGCTACAGCCCCAAAGGGAAGGAAGTATGCTTGCAGGAAAAGGAATACTTTAGCACAAGCTTAAGTTCTGGCTACAAATCTCAGTGATCTCATGAACTGGACCAGGCCACGTCTAGCTTGGGCATCTCTGGTCTGAGCCAGTTAGAAGCAGGCCAAGTGGCCTCTATGGCTCCCTTTCCCTAGTTCTGTGATGAGTTTCTAGTCCATCTTGGTCCCACAGAGCTCGCCAGAGAATTGGAAAGGAAAGAAGGCGTGCTCACGGAGGTTGAGAGCACCTTTCGGAAGCTAAGAGTAGCTTCGTGGGCCTCCTTTCCTTTCCCCCATCCTTCCCTCCATCTCCTTCCTTCCTTCCCTCCTTCCAAAATTTACATTTTAATTCCAGTATAGTTAATCCATTGGCTTTCTAAGGAGAGAGGAAGACCAGGCTTGATTGGGCTTTTGGGCCCCTCATACTCTAGGGACCCCTGGGGAGAAGAGAAAACCTGAAAAAAAGACAAATCCAAAGACAAGAATCCAGGGCGCCTGGGTAGCTCAGTGGGTTAAAACCTCTGCCTTCAGCTCAGGTCATGATCTCAGGGTCCTGGGAACGAGCCCCGCATCCATCTCTCTGCTTGGCGGGGAGCCTGCTTCCCCTTCTCTCTCTGCCTGCCTCTCTGCCTACTTGTGATCTCTGTCAAATAAATAAAATCTTTAAAGAAGAAAAAAAAAGACAAGAATCCATAAGGAGAAGGTGCCAAACAACCACATCCCCTTTGAACATCTTAGAGCACCATGTTGGAGGCACCCAAGGAGGTCCCTGATTGTCCCTCTAGAGAGAAACAGGAACGATAGGGTCAGGGAGAAGCCCTTTAGCAAATGTTGAATGATTGGGGAGTGAGTAGGCTGAATGAACGCCCTTTCTGGATTAACATCATAATCTAAACTCGCTCCAAGAAGTCTAACACAATTTAGAGAAAATTATAATGTGAAGGTTCCTTTAGTTCAAGGCCTGAAATCTATCTTTATTCACACCAGTGGGCTTATTTAGGAAAGTTGTGAAGGCTTATTTAAGCTTGAGAAGAAGTAAGATTCCAACCAGGCAGAATGATCACTTTTGACTGTCTGTGCCTTTTGAGAATGTTTGTATTACAGAGTCACATGACTGCAGGGTTGAGAGGTTCTTGAAAGATCCTTAGTCCCGCTGCTAGGAAACTATCCTATGGACACACGAACACACGTGCACTGGGATGCATGTGCATCCCAGTCTTGCTGGTAACAAAAATAAGAATAAAACCATGGAACCACCAAAATCCATCAACGGGGGTTTAGGAATTATAGTTCGTCTATATATGCAACTGGTAAAGGGGATGAGGGACAGGTGTGTAGGCTGTATCATTGGGTAAGTAAAGCAAGTTGCCGAACACTCTGTGTGTGTGTGTGTGTGTGTGTGTGTGTGTAATGATCTCATTTGTGTGAAAGAGAAGAATATTTTAAATATGCTTATAAATGCTTAGCGCAATTCTAAAAGAACACCGAAGAAACTGGGGACCAATTAAGTTCCTATTTTTACCTTTCAAATTGAGTGTCTTCCTATGAGCTTGTGTTTGGTACCCCTTACACAAGTCACCTGACACCTAAAATTAAATTTCGATTAAAACATACGTTTTAAAAAGTATACCCTGTCTGCAGAAGCTAGCGCCACCAAGAGGTTATCCTGGCTGTCCTTAAACCCTCCCAGTGATGGAGAACTTACTGCCCAGTAACTGTTAGAAGGCATTTTGAACAAGCCCGCAGGTGGTAATCAGTTCCTATTAAGACAAGACCTACGAGGGTGCCTGGGTGGCTCAGTGGGTTAAAGCCTCTGTCTTCAGCTCAGGTCATGATCTCAGGGTCCTGGGATCCAGCCCCACATCAGGCTCTCTGCTCAGCAGGGAGCCTACTTCCTCCCCCTGTCTCTGCCTGCCTCTCTGCTTGCTTGTGATCTCTGCCTGTCAAATAAATTCTAAAAAATCGTAAAAAAAAAAAAAAAAAAGAAAAGACAAGACCTAGGAACTGGCTCAGTCTGGACTCACTCTCGATCACGACTTCATGAGTTCAAGCCCCACGCTGGGCACAGAGATTCCTTAAAATAAATAAAAATTTAAAAAAGAGAGAGAGAGAGAAGACCTAGGTTTCCAGGGGGCTGATCTATCACGCCTGTCTTTAGGGTTCTGGAGCTGGACAGCATACAATTCCGACAGCTAGTTCTTGTTTGTTTTTTGTTTTTGTTTTTTTTTTTTCAGCTTAAAAGATTATTTTTTTGAAGATATGAACAGAAACTAATTGGGGGAGGTATGTCCCCTGGCAAGAGCCTTCAAGAGACTAGAGGAACAGAATAAAAGACTTTCCAGGATGTCGTTTTAAGGAGGATATTAAGAGTCTATATCACGAAAGAGCCTTGTTTCCAGAGGAACCCGATCTGTACATGGGGATGGCACACTCAGAGCTAAAGAGCACACATGAATACGAGCACTGTTACACGGCCGGAAAAAGAAATCTTACTAAAATGGCAGGTAGAGAGTGATGGTCTGGACCAGGTCACTCATGGGGAGTGCCAGGTCAAGGAACCGGGCTTGGTCTGGGTTTTGAGAAGTGGGGAGTAGGGTTTGTGCAGGGGTGGGGGCTTTTGGCAAGGAAGGCAATGGCATGAACCGAGATGGGAACCCCCAGGGACAGTGCGCATGAGCAGGTGTCAGGGCAGGTGGAAGGTGTTGGGGGGGACCCCTCTTTCCTTTTAGAGGGTGACGCCCAGGGGGAGAATTATGCCCTACCATGTGCGCCTTCTTGCAGAGGCCCGGTGGTCAGCCCCATGGACTCGCCCAGGGCAGGTCTTTGTGCCTTGGGCTTGTGGGCATATGTTTCATAAAAATCCCCTTTACTGGAGAAGTCTGTGGACTGATGGGATTCTGATTTTCTACCACATGAAACGTGGGAAGTAAAGACAGGGACTCTTTTGGAATATTTTAATTAACTTATTTTATTATTTTTTTAAAATATTTTACTTGTTTATATATCAAAAGTGAAAAAAGCATATGATTCAACACAACTTCAAGAATGTTGGACCCCACACTTGGGTATCCTTATGGGGACTGTGTGTAGCTGTCACTGTCCAGTGCATTAAGAGAAACAAACAAACAAAGAACAAAGATTTTTCACTGAAGAGCGTGGGGAGGGGTTGTGGGGGAGGCGGTTAGGGTCCTGTTTGGGTTACATTCATTCATTCAACATCTATGTGCAATTCTTCAACAAACTGGGTCTTCATACCATGCCCCCTAGCTCGTTGGCTTTCAGAAAGATTATCTAGCTAGGGTAGTTAAGTCCGAGCTCGTGGTCTCTCTCATTCTCCTCTCTCTCTCTCAGTCTCTCTCCCCCTCTCTCACGTGTCCACTGCTCGCACACAGCAGCCGGAAATGACACATCGAAGTGAGTCACCAATGCGGCTGTGAATCACCCTGTAATTGGGGAAAGTTCTGTCCTGTTAGGTCGTGCAGCCCCTTGCTCTCCTGTTCCTAAATATATTGGAAAATTTTGAAAGCACACTGTCCTCGCTGTAATCTCTCTGACCCACCTAATCCTTTTGGTCCCTAAAGTTAGATCATCTTGGCGGGGGTCTTCGCCATGGAGTGGAAGGGCCAGGACGGGAGAGGAACCACGGGGCTCAGGAAGCCACAAGGGGGCAGTGTGGGCCCCACCACGCTTGCCGCCCAGAGGGGCAGCTAGTCAAGGGGCCAGACTCCTGAGAGGCAAGACGCAGACCACCAGGGAACATGACAAGCAAATTCATAGACTACGTTTTTCTTGAGGGTCCTCTTTCTCTCTCACAAGCACACAAGGACAAGGATGTGATTAAATACCCAAGCACACCCCTGGCATCCCACCCTCCCCACCGGGAGATTAGAGCCAAGAACCAGGCACTCATATCACTTCTCTTCCTCCATTCCTGCAAAATGAAGTTAGTGGGAAGCAGAAACCTGCTCCTATGAGTAAACAAGTCACCTACACTCCAAAATAATATATGCACACTGTTTCTGGGGAGGGCGATGGCCAGGTCAGGGCGGGTCTCCACCCAGGGCCGCGAGACCCTCCAATCTGGGGTGGCGTAGACCTCGAACGGGAAGTGTGCCTCTCCCACTGGCCTTCTTTGGCCCGCCGCCAGCCTCCTCAGCAGTGGCAGACAGTGCAAGAGTGACAGCTACGTGCCTGGAACACAAATCGTTTCCACCAAGCACACAAAAGCTCCTGCAAGCCTTGGGGTGCCATCCTGCCGGGGTCTCGGCGGGGTCCAGGTCTGCAGACCCGGATGGGCAGAGCAGCTGCGCCAGTGGTTGTCCGAGGTTTACAGTCTGGTGTGGAGACCCAGCTGTGCTTCGGAGGTCTCTCCGGGGGGCTCCACCGTGGAGTTTTACTGAAAGGTCCTCTTCCCCATTCCTGGGAGAGGCTGAGGTCTGGGATGCAGATTCGAAAAATTTACCTTTTTTTGTTTTTTTTTTTGTTTTGTTTTGTTTTGTTTTTCCCTAAAGGGCAAATGCCTTCTTTTTCTCCAGAAAAATTAATTAAAATATATTTTTTTTCCTTTAGAGTTCCTTCTTCTTGGATGTATCTCCAGTTCTGTCCCAGATGAGGGCTGCTGTTCTCGCGGTCAGGGTTCCATCACTTGGCCCATGAAAAGAACCGTTCCTGAGGATGGAAGATGCGTGGGAGATGAGAACGGGAAGAAAAGGCCTGGCTCATGCAGCCCCATGTTTATGGATGAACCGAGATGTGAGAACGTGAGTGAGCTGTCAGGAGTCACAGCTGCTGTTGTGACTAAGCTAGGGCTGGGGTCCTGGCACGGTGCTCTCTTGGTGACAGAGCGTTGTCCCTGAATGGAGGAGGTGAACCAGAGCTCTGGATTCTTTGTCTGGAGTCCTCCCGGGGTAGGAGGGAGTGTCTACACCTGTCTAGACTGGTGCCTGAGGCGAGAAGATGGGGCGGGGGCGGGGGGCTGGGGGAGAGGGCAGGGGCGCATCGTGGCCTCGGCTCACCTGTGGGGTTGTGCCGCACCACGAAGAGGAAGGGTCTGTCCATGATGATCTCCTCGGGGGCCATTCGAGCTGAGACGATGATGGCTAAGAGAGAAGGAACAAGGTTCTAGAACAGAGGGACTGGGCGCTGGTGCCTGGACTGATCAGCAGGGATGCCCTGACACCAGCCTTCTGATGGTAGCCCTGGGGGTTGTCTAGGAGGCTTGGCTGTGAGCCTTAACAGTTGAGGGAAATCCTCAGAGGCCTGGTTGCCTCTAGGAGTTTCGCCGAGACCTGTCAGCTCCTCATAAACAGCCATTTATGTAAGCCTTTGTAGAGCGTTTTGGTGAGCAAGTTCCTTAAGCTGACCAGCCACTGGGAGAAGAAGCCAGGCTTCCTTTGCGGGGTGGGGGGATGTGCTTTTCACCTTCAGGGTACCTCTGGAGCCGTCGGGTCAGGGACTGGGCTCCAAGGCCAAGTGGGCCCAATTTCTAGGCTGAGAAACTCTGTTGGGGTCGGGGCGATGCCCTTGGCATCAGGGCGAGGAGGGGGTGCCACTCCATGAGGGGAGCCTGGTAGAGCAGGGCCACGGGGTTCGCCCCAGATGTAGGCCCCTCCTGGAAGCCGTGGGCGGAGACCCCCCCAGGCCTCACCTGAGCCTGACTCACCTGTAGAGGAGGACGCCACCGTGCCGCTCTCGTTCACCTCGATCTTTACTTTCTGCAGCGCCTGGGACACGTACAGTGCCTCTTGATCTGAAACACAAGTGCATCCCAGGGCAGATCAGCTGGGGTTCTCAGAGACACACCCCTTTGTCCCCTTGGGGGCCCCACAGTCTGCCAGCGGAAGAAAGCGGAAGGAAAATCTCCTACCTGAAAGACTGGAGAAGTCTGCCTGGTTTGGCCTGAACATGTCAGTCATCCCCAAGTTCTCCAGGGGTCCCCGGAGGTTGACTTCGCTCTCCAGGGAGAACCTGGAAACAGGAGCAGGAAACATCTCAGGCTCGGGCCTCCCCTTGTAGCTTCTCCCAGTCCCTGCCAGTGTAGCCCCCTCCGGGCCTGGCTGGCGGCCCAACAGGTTGGGGACAGATGTGAAAGTGGAGGGAGGCTGGTCTTTTCAAATCTGTGTGGAAGGTCTAATAGAAATGAACATTGTCGGCCATCTCCCCGCCGCCTCCCGCCTCCTCTGCAGGAACCTGGTCTGTAGACTGTGTTCCGGGGAGCTAATTCTGAAGAGGACTCCAGCTCTGGGTTCCCCCTGCTTCCTATCAGGGCTCTCATTCCCTCTGGGTTTCACTTTATAGGGATGGGGTGGGGGCGGGGCAAGAGCATTCAAACCAGCTAAATTCTCCCCTTTCCCCAAGCCTGGCATTACAGCATCTGGAAATTTGGGGTCAGTGCAGTGGGAGGCTTCCCTACAATTCCGGAATGACCCAGCCTCAGCTTTCTCCGCCCTCTGTGCTTCTGCAGAAGGATTTTTAAAATCTCCTTTGTTAGAAGCCAGCTAGAAGCTGCTCGGGCTCCTTTTGTCTCCATTGTTTGGATGTTGACTTGAGCCGAGGGGGGTGGGAAAGGGTCTTTCAAAGGCCGATCTGGCCCCCCCACCTCCACCATTTCTCTGGCTCTTCCTTCGTCTGGCTTTGGCCTGGTATGCTGAGGGTGGGCAGGGTGGGGGCACGGTCTAGAAAGACTCCCCGCCGCCCTCCAGTGGAAACAGGAGGAGGGAGGATGAGCGGAATCTTAATCAAACCCAGGCCAGAGTGTTTCCCATCAGCTTCCCACACATGTCCCTGCCCTGCAAATGTTACATCTGGGAAACTGGAGGTGGGCCTTTCAGGGAGCCCTGGGGGAGGGGAGGGGGTACATAGAGGGGGTTTGGGGAGGGATTGGCAAGGGTGGTGAGAGCAAGGGGTGACTTACTTGGGCAGAACCAGGAGGCGGAGCCGTCTGGTCATATTCCCTTTCCACTGGCTGATGAGCTGGGCATCCAGGATGTTGGTGAGGGCAGAAAGAGGCACGTCTTTTTCATAGGGAGCAGCAATGAACATGCTGAGCATGTCTCCGTGATAGGGCAGTTCCAGGATGTCGTAATAATGGCCGTCGGGGGTAGAAAACTCGGCTGCGAAGACACCGGATTGGCGCACGGATAATGGCTTCTGCTTTTGTTGGTTCTCACCCAGCACTGGGTTTTCAATGAGTTTGGTCTCTTCTGCTCTTTCTGGAAGCCAGCTTTCTACCGGGCTTTGGAGGCTCCTCCAGTCAAAGTTTTTAATCCCCATTTCCCTCCTCTTCTGCCAATTCAGTGTTGTCTGGTTACCCTGTCTCCTTTTGGGCTCTTGGCCTTCACTCCCGTGTCCCCCACACCCAACCACTAATTCATCCTCATTCTTTTCTGCTTCAGCTCAACGTCCATCTGTACAGGCCTTCCCCCTGGAAGATTTGTGAGCCCCCCTTTGTAATCATACTAGAAACATTCGACTGGAGACAGAGATCAGGCGGTCACATGTGGGCTGGAGGGACTTTCTGGATGTCAGCTTTGTCTTGCGTGAGCTAAAGCTACATTTGGCTGCTCCCGCTATCCCAACAGCTCCTGCTTGAGGAGTCTTTGGCAAAGCTGGGCTATATTCGGGACTTTCTCCTCCCTGGGAGGGGATCCCCCTGGGGGGATGAGGTATAGTAGTGCTGGGACTTTTGGAAGAAGGTCTTGAACTTACTGTAGTTGAACTTGTTGGTCTGAGCCATCATGGGCACAGAGACGGTGCTGCCATCAGATTTGTGGAAGAGGCGGTGGTGGGTGCCTGACTTGGGGAAGGGGGTCTTCCACTGGCCTTTGAAGTAGAGGGCATTCACCAGCATCAGGCGCGTTAGCTGGTCCACAGTCCCTCTGCCCAGCAGGTTGCCAATCATGCCTGCGAGAAAGCCAGGTGAGCGGTGACGGGGTCAGATAGGTTTCAGTCCTATTAGCAGGTTTCCTTCAGTCGTCAGATTGGATGTGTGTCTTTGAGGCAGACTAGGGGTGTAAGTGAGCAGGGCTAGCTATGTTCCACCTGTTTTGTCTTCCTAGGAGTCTCGGGAGAGCTTCCCGCCCAGCATACGCTCTGCTGCTGGGATCCCGTCTGGGATCAGACTCAGAGAGAAGTCTTCCCTAACTTTGGCTTTTCCCTTGCTTTGCTCCCTAAGCTGTAGTCTGGGAGAGCTGTGTTCTTGTGCTCATTACCGTTCTTTTTTTTTTTTTTTTTTTAAGAATTTATTTATTTATTTGACAGAGAGAGATCACAAGTAGACAGAGAGGCAGGCAGAGAGAGAGAGAGAGAGAGGGAAGCAGTCTCCCTGCTGAGCAGAGAGCCCAATGCGGGACTCAATCCCAGGACCCTGAGATCATGACCTGAGCCGAAGGCAGGGGCTTAACCCACTGAGCCACCCAGGAGTCCCGCTCATTACCGTTCTTATGACATCTCACAGCCCTTTTGAGCACCCTTAGAGGGCCTACTTATGAAAACAGAGATGCTCTGGTTCTTCTCTAAGAACCAGCACCTGACCCGTCTACAGAGAAGAGCACGCTGGCAAGGAGAGACTGGGCTGCCGGGGATCTGTTTCCTCTGCGGGCCCTCGGGCCCAGCCCCCTGTCCCTGCCGGCTCACCTTTTGTGTGTCGCTTCACCCAGTCGTTGACGATGAACCTGGCTCTCTCCACCTCTGAGAAGTCCACCTGCTTGACTGTGGTTCGGAACAGCCTGAAGAAGTAGGGCATGAAGCCGTGAACCAGCTTCAGATCCCGCTGGACGAAGATGGCGTCCGCAGTGCTGATGTCGTCCTTGTTCCACGGCCCCATGAGTTCCTTGTACAGCTGGCGGAGGGCAGGTGCCATGCCCTTCTCTGTGCCCGGACGGGACAGAGAGGACATGTCAGCTTATGTTAAGCCAAGGGCGCCCCTTTGGGCCAAGTTCCTCCACGAGAGAGGCCCAATCCCGCCCACCCGAATGGGGCTCTTCTGCTTCCTGGGGACCTCTGGAGGGAGATATCCTTCCAAATCTTAATCTCTTCTTCATCTCCCTCTTCTCCTCAAAAATCTCAGGTCCCCACCCTTTTGTGGGTTCGAATATTTTTCTCTCCTTTTAGGTCATGAACCCTACATTTTTTTCTTATTGGCATAATAGCGATGAGAAGCGTTTCACCCGCACAATTCGATTGAATGCTCATGGCAGCTCTGTGTGGGAGATAATTTTCTTGTCCCTATTTTGCAGATGAGGAAACAGGTCCACAGGGGATGAAGGTCGCGCAGTTAATAAGGGGTAAGCCACATCCCCTGACCCGTACTCCCAGTGACCAACTCGGCCCCATGACACAGGATGTCCAGGGAAATGGGGCACAGGAGGTGACTCGGCTCAGCCGGGGCTGGCCTTCCCCCTGCTTCTGGTTGGTGACGCCCCTGTCCCGAGAAGACAGGTTGAGCACCCGCCCGCCGCCTGCTCTGCCCCATCTCTCACCATCAATCTGGAACCGCATGGCCTCTTGGATTTGCTGCCGTGTCTCTCCTGCTGTGGTCAGCTGCAACATGGCCAGGACAGAGGCCACCCCATAGGGGGAGAAAACCATGTTGCGGTCCTTGGAGGCCTGTGCCACCTGCTTAAACACTTTCACTCCGAAGTCTGTGGCCAGTTCCGCTGCCCGAGTCTCGTGGAGGTAGGAGGCCGATGCTTCACCAAAGACAAGGGCCAGGCCCAGGGCAAGGCAGACTGTAGACATCTGCATCCTAGAGCAAGCGGAAAAGAATCTGGTGAGGGGAGAGTTCTGGAAGAGGGGTGGGTGGGGCGGGGAGACGGGCCCCCCTGCCAGGGGCCAGGCTCCCTGTGTTTGCCGTGGGCGGGTGATGCGTGAACACAAGGAAGAGACCCTGAGGGCCCGATTTCTGAGCCTTTCCCCTCCGTCTCAGCTCCACAGAGTCCCAGGTGCGGTTCTCCCTGTGGGACTCCAGCAGCCCCCTAGCAGCACCCTGCAGTGTCTCTCCTTTTGGGGGGGCGGGGAGGGCAAAAGGCTAAATTATAATACTGCCTTTGATTTGCATAATGCTTTTAATTCTCTTCTAATGTTTTCACCACTATTCATTCATTCAAGTTAGCAGGCATGGAAAGCCCCTTCCCAGACGAGGGCAGGGAGTCCTCATGCAGAAGGACAGAGAATCCAGGCCCTTGTTTCCGGGCGGTGGGGTTGTGGGTCCGGCCCCGCCACCGTACATCAACTCAGATCGGCAGGTCTCCAGTGGAGAGAAAAGAGGAAAAGCGGGGATTGTGGATGGAAGGCATTTCGTGGGAGGTGTTTCGCAATCCGAGGAAGAGACGGAGAGGTGGTTTTTTTCTCTCTTACCTGAAGTTCTCAAAGGTGCCTTGTGATTGCTGGTCTGTCCTGCTGCTGCGGCTGCCAGTGGCGATTCTGCTGCCCCAGAGGGGGTGTGGCTCCCCTGACAGTGCTCGTGGCCCCGCAGCCGGAGGCAGCTGTGTTCCTCGGCAGCCTGCTACCTCCCTTTATACCACTGTGGGCAGGAAATAGATGAACTCATGGCTCAGCCCCACCCACTTTCTGGATCTGGAAGTCCGGCCAGGCCCCCTCTGCACCTCCCTCTGCCAAACTCGCTGAGGCATGTGTGTGCGTGCTGCTCTGTGTGTGTACGTGTGTGAGTGGGGTCAGGAACAACTGAGCAGACCCTACTTGCCTTGGCCCAAGGGCTTCCCTGGACTTGCCCCCCTCTGCCTGTGCCCTTCTCTTTTGAGATGATCTGCTAGCTTGACTCCTAGCAGGGCCAGACGGCCCCAAAGACCCCGTGTTTGCAGTGACCTGCACGGGAGAAACAGTTTACATTCCTTCCTTTTCTTTCGGAGAAACGGGTTGCCTCCCTCCTCTTGGCCTCATCCCAGCGGCCAGAGGGCACAGAGCGCGCCATGTGATTGTCTGGGTTTTGATTGTCTAGGACATGAGCACACAGAGGACTCCCTTCCCTTCCGTTTTTTTTCCTCTTCCCTGCCGGGGGCCCGCCAGCCCGTCGATGATACACAGCTGACTCTCCCACGTGTCCAGACTCTCGAGGTGCCCCCTGGGCTCTCTTGTGTGCCAACAGCTGTGTCTGGAGGGGGTTTGAGTGTGCTGGGTGGGGTGATGGAAGGTGAGAGGGACCAGGGGTTAACGGGGTAAAGCCTTGGCGAGGAATTTGGAGCCTGGGGAGAATTACAGCTTATCCTTCCTCGAGAAGCAGACACCCTCAGGGCTGGAGGAGCCAGTGAGAGAATCCATTCGTGGCCTTTTGTTTGTGGGGTGCGTCTTTAGGCCACTGGGCTTGGAGGTGGAGGAGTGACCCAACAATCCTAGAGAGGATGGGAGTTGGCCAGAGGCTGTGTGTGGGACCGAACTCGGGCATCTGGGGGCTTAGTGGGCTCCAGCCACGTGCCCAGGCTGTTGTAGGCAGAGGGGGTGGCTGGGTGGGGAGATGAAGCCCTTGACCTGCCGGTCCACACACTGTCTTGCTGGGTGTAGGTGGTGGGGTTCAACTGGGAGTATCCGTGGAGATAGCAGAATCACAGGAAGTGTGAGTGGGTGGAAGTGTCGGGGTATTTGTTTTGGATGTTTTCAGTAAGCAGCTGCCAAGGGCAACCACAGCTGGACGGCTTTCCCCACTTGTGCTCTGCCTCCGCCTCCGTTTGTTTTCTCCGTTGCCCCTGGGAGTTAGGTGGGGAGGGGGCGGCAGGGAGAGAAGGGCAAACCTCGGTCGGAAAGTTAGGATCACCCACTCTTTTCCAGTATAGGACAGTTCCCATGTAACTTCTTGTTTATGTCCTTCTCCTCTGCTGGTCTGGTTTGCAGTCCCTGAGAGAGTGGTTAAGCACAAGGGGGCGGTTACTCTTGACCTCTCTCAAGGGGAGAAGACAGAAGCGCAGCCCCCAGCCCATCTCCTACCCCAGGAAATGCCCCCAGTGCCCCGCCCCCCACACCTGGGGGCATAACGGTGAGGGGGACAGGGCAGTGGGAGTCAGGGGTGGGAGGGCCAAGCCCCAAGCTAGCGGGGCAATGGTTGGAGATGGGACTGGAAGGGGTCCCTGGGGGCACCCTGCTGCCCGTCCTCTGTAGCCTCCTTGAGCTGAGCCTCCTTCCCTTCTTCCATTGGCCATACCGGGAGCCATCGTCCCTCGCCTGGCGTCGCCCAGCCAGGCCTTAGCCTAAAAGTCCCTGCTGTTTTCTGTGGACAGCTTGGGTCCTGCCAGGGCAGTGACCAGTTCCATCCCTGCTCCTGGACCTGACGGATGATCCTGGCGGCATTCCAGAAAAGACCCTCTGTTCCCAGGCCTGGAGGGGAGCAGCTCTGTGTCCCATTGGGGAGAGCAGGGATGCAATTTACGAGGGCTGACTTTACGAAGTCAGTCATGGGTGTGAATGGGTGTGAATTAGAAACTGAGGCAAGGCCCAGTGTCACTGGGTCCTATGCTGGGGTTTCTGACTCTTCCTTTGACTTTCTGAGGAGCTAGGGCTGCTAGATGACCAAACCCAGACTTGACCTAAGTCACTGTCACTCCTCTGTGTGATCAGGCCTTGCTTCCTCCCTGTCTGCCCTCTGGATACCCTCCACATGTCAGTGCAGCTAGGTCCCCCCGCTGTCCCCCAGCAGACATCCATGTGACACCCTTCTCAGAATCCATCCTGAGTCAAGGGGCCGTCACTTTACCCCCTTTTCCTGAAGCCCAAGCGAACAGCCTTGACCTTGCTCAAGCCATAGCTCTTTTGTAAAGGATCAAACAGACAGAAAGAGAAAAGTCCCTGCTTTTGAAATTGCTTGATCTCTGATTCCCAGAGGGTTAGAGATAAGAGGGTGAGTTATAAGACTATGAATTTCAGGGGAAGTTTCAGTTCCAGCCAACTGGGAAAGATGTAGCCATCTGTCCGCCAGCAGGTGGTTCATGACTAGACCAGAGTCACATTTTCCATGACTGTCCCCCACCCCCCACCCACAGACCCCAGCTTCTGGCCTCAGAGCAGCAGGTCTTCCCCGCACCCCTCACCTCCTGCCTTCCAGCTGTCCCTGGCCTGCTCTCCTCTCTTCCTCTTTGCTTCCCCTTTGCTCTCCCAACACCACCACCCCACTGGCTTTTTCACTTTCCCTTTCTCCCCCCGGGACTCCCTCTTCTTGACTGCCCTGTTCAACCCTTCCTCAACAGGTTTCCACTCCTACTCTAACCACGGGAGATCTCTCCCACTTTCCCCCTTTCTTTCTCTTCCGCTCTGACTCAGTCCCCCCTTCTCTGGCTTCTCCTCTTGCAGAAGCCCTTTTACAGTCAAATGCTCTGCTCCAAGTCTTCCTGTGGGGAGGAGAGCGCTGCCCCCTATCAGTTACACAGGCTCCCTGGAATGTTGGGGCCTGCCCTGCCGATTCTTGGTGATTTCACTGGGAGAGCCGGGGGTGGGAGAAAGACAGGGTCCTTCTAACTCACAGCACTATTTCTGGCCTGGTTGCTTTCCAAACAACACAAAGCCAAAAATAGCCTGTGTTTGGGCTAGCCTGGCGCTGCCCCTCTCCTCGGAGTGAGCTGGGGTGAGTGGCCTGTCTCCAGGCCTCTCCTCACTTAAGATCATGCCCCTGGGACCCCGACAGGCACATGCCTCCTTGGCGTGTCCAGGGTCCCTTCTCACGCAGGTGCCATGCCCGATGTCCCCTCCTCTGCCTCCACAGCCCCCTCCCCCTCTCTGGCTACTGCTGGCCTTCTTTCCTTACACTCCTATAAACCTATGGCCTGAAGAAGGCAGAAGCCCCAACCCGCCACCTAGCCCCAGCCTTGCTTGTCTGCGGCTGCTTTTTTCCGCAATTTTATCCCAGTATTTCAGAGCAGGGGACACTGGGAACCATTTAGTCTGGTCCTTCAAATTTGCAGGCATGGGCCCTGCGGTCTACAGAGGGGGCGTGAAGTGTGTGAGGCCACACGGCACCATCCAGTGGGGGAGAAGAGCGGTCACAGCCAAGGACAGACCCACCCGGACACGTGGATCTGACACCTTGCTGGTTATGTGTCCTCAGGGACAACTTAACCTTCAGATGCTTCGGTCTTCTTTTTCTTTTTTTTTTGTTTTTAAGATTTTATTTATTTATTTGACAAACAGAGATCACAAGTAGGCAGAGAGGCAGGCGGGGGCATGGGGGAAGCAGACTCCCTACTTAGCAGAGAGCCAAATTCGGGTCTCCATCCCAGAACCCTGGGATCACAACCTGAGCTGAAGTCAGAGGTTTAAACCACTGAGCCACCCAGGCGCCCCTCAGTCTTCTTTTTCGTAGATAAGTGTGTAGATGACAGTTTATAGAGAGGCTGAGAACGACTCCCACCTTTCGAAATATTGCCTGTGAGCGTGTGTTCTAAGCTCTCACTAAGTGGCAGCCGGCCATGCTTGGTTGGGACAGCTCGAGCTGTTAACCTTGATACAACTTGAGCTCCTTGATGTCAGATGTTCTGTTCGCCTCCCTTGGCCCGGGGCGAGTGTTGGCATCAAATGCCAGCTGCCGTCATCTACTCTGGGCCACATCTTCCCACTGCCACCCCCGGCCTGATGGGGAACCTCTGGCTGGTTTTGCCAATTTTAGGTCTTAGGAAAATGTTGCTCTCTGGGCTGTGGGGTCACATGTGCATCTTCCTGACATTCGACGCTTGTCCTGACCCCTGAGCATGCAGGGAAGGTGGGGAGTTTTTTGTTTTAGCAAAAGGTAAAAATCCAACAGAGCTTGGGGTGGCTGGGTGGCTCAGTGGGTTAAAGCCTCTGCCTTTAGCTCAGGTCATGATCTCAGGGTCCTGGGCTCGAGCCCCGCATAGGGCTCTCTGCTCATCAGGGAGCCTGCTTCCTCCCTTCTCTCTCTTTGCCTGCCTCTCTGCCTACTTGTGATCTGTATAATAAATAAATAAATTAATTAATTAATTAAGCATAATAAGTAAATAAGTAATAAAAAGCAAATAAAATCTTTTTAAAAATCTGTATTAAAAAAATCCAACAGAGCTTGACCAACTCTTCTAGACCGCCCTCTTGACCCATTCTCTGCCACCCACATCCCCGGTCCCTTGTCGGGTCCCCATACTCTTCATCCCTTGGGCACACTTCCCCCGTCCCACGGTCATGTCTGTACTCAGCAAGCCTACTGTGCTGTCGTTGTGTTTCATTGATTTTTATGTCCTGGGAGGGCCCCAAGGGGCCATATCCTCTTGGGGGCTCTCTCATAATGTCTCTGTTCAATGAGCACCAAGACCCCCACATCCCCCAGGCAAAAGTGAGCCTCCTCTCTTGGGGGAAAGAGGCAGAGGGAGTGAATGGGGCCCAGTGTGGCCCCAAGGGGAAGTCTGATGAACCGGGAAGGGTGGGGTGTGCAAGTGCTGGGATAGTTGTGGCCGCAGGGTCTGCCCCTGTCAGCCGGAATGAAGCAGTGCAGGCCTGTGGGGCACCCCAGGGCCACCTTCCATTTCTCTTTGCTCACGTATGTGGATTATCCAGCTCTGATTCACTTCTCTCATCCTTACCAGAACTTGTTCCTCGTTCTCTGAATTCCTGAAACTCCCTTTGTAACTTTCTCTGGACACATCCTGTTTTATTTCACCCGGGCTGTTGTGTGAATCTTGGCGTCTCTGAGATGGCCAGATACTTATTGACAACAAGTGTTAGTTGGTGTGATTTCGAGAAAGAGACACTTCTCGCTCCCTGAAGGAACGGCCACGCTGGGACAGATTTAATGTGTACGTGATCATTAGATTAAAAGCTACAACTGTCTCTACGACAAGTTGTGGGCCAGGGTGTCAGGGCGCAGGCTCGAATGTGGGGGGAAGGCTCCCCGGAGGCAGAGGGACTGCTGCTGGTTTACGAGGGAGAGGCAGCCTGGCCTCAGCAGCGGGGAGGCAGGGAGGTCCGGAGGGATGGGGTGGGCCCAGGAGGCACAGAGCTGCTTGGGCAAAGGGAAGAAAATGCGCCCACCCTCTCTCCCCGCCTTCCTCTCCAGGGACCAGTTTTTTTCTCTTCTGGCTGAGGCTTCTTGCCTCTGTCTTGTCCTCCCAGAAATGGGCAGGCCTCTGCTCTTTCTGTACCTGCCTTCTAGCTCCTTGAAATAGATGTACTTGTTCTAGTCTGGTTTGGTTCCGAATGCCCAGAGAAACGGTGACCCCAGGTCAGTGGGGAGACCTGTGGGTGGCAGAGGACCCAGGGATGAAGCAGCCTGTGTGATATCGCCCAGATGGAATTTGCCACTGGAGAGTCAGGGACCTCTCGAGTCACTGACCATTCCTCTCCCTCGCTTCCTTGCCATATGGAAGCACGCGCTCTCTGCATGTCTTTCCCCCTGAGTCACCCAGGGCTGCTCAGTGAGCAGCTGACTTGATGAGCTGTGATGCACTCAGGCTGCTGGCGTGCTCGGCTCTTCCAGGGCCCACGACCCTCCTCATAACCTTCCCAGGATTTGCAGCTGGGTCCGGGAGAATGGGCACAGCACACTTGCTCTCGACACAGGGTTCTCTGATGCTCAGCCGTGCAACCAGACGCGGCTGGCTCTGGTTATCCCGCTTCCTTCCTAGAGCCTCCTTCTCCCTAAGACAGACGCCACGACTCAGAACCAGACTCCTTCTGTAGAAAGAGGCAGATGTGGCCCGAGGACCAGCAGGAGCGTTTGGGCAGCTTCCTTGGTCCCTCTGAGCCTCCACTTTTCTCTTCTGCAGAGTGGGGAGGAGGATGCCGTTTTCATGACAGCGCCGTTAGGATTTCAAAGGATAGCATGGGTGACATGATCGAGTGTCTCTGTCCATACAGAGAAGGTGTTCCGTAGGTTTCAGTTGACTTTAAATTCTGCCTTCCTGGGGCGCCTGGGTGGCTCCGTCGGTTAAGTGTCCGACTCGACCTCAGCTCAGGTCTTGATCTCAGGAGCATGGGTTCGAGCCCTGCATTGGGCTCCATGCTGAGCATGGAGCCTACTTTAAAACGACAACAACAACAACAATTTGTATTCTTAAATTTTCTCCCTGTGTGTCCTCTCCTGAGCCACTTGGCTCCCAAGCAGAGGCTGGGACCCCTGTGCCAGAGGGGGGCCAGCGAATCAGGCCCTCAGGAACCCCAGAAGCTCAGCTGATGGGGCTGGACAAAAGCCCCACTGGGGCAAGGAGGGCCATCAAGGGTTGTGGCCCGTGTCTGGCACTGGCAGGAGGGGACCAGGCTTCCCGTGGATGCGTGATGAAAGCACGGTCATCGTGTTAAGAACTTGGATCTGAAGCGGGTGCTTAGGGCTGGCAGTGCCTGCCGTCCCTCATCGTCCAGGACCCAGAAATACACGACGCCCTCCTCCTGAGTCCTTTGCCTGGGGGACCTTGGTGTGCACCCCCCCGCCCAGCGTGTCGGGAAATAGCAGGCCTGGGAGTAAAGGCTGATGCAGGCGGAGTGAGTAATTTACATCACAGCTCTGTCTTTGGGGTAGGGGTGCTGGGGGAAGGAGCTGGGGCTGCAGAGGTGAGGGGAGCCGAGGTGGCAAGGTTAAGCAGTTCAGACCTGACCAGGGCTCCAGGCCTGGTGGGGCAGGCTGACCCGGGTTGCCTTGAACTCCCTGGGAACCGGACTTGGGCTCTTTCCTGGAGCCGCTGTGTGGGCCAACGTCTAGGGCAGGAAAGAGGGAGGCATGAGCCACCCCCACCCACACCTGCCCCTTCTTCTGGCTTTGTGCAACCCCACAGGAAGTGCCAAGGGCAGGGGAGTTGGCGTAGGCTGGGCAGTCCTGCCTGTCACCTCCGCCTCCCACCCCCTGCCCTGCGACCCCACTAGAGACTGGCTTCAGTCTTGGCCCATCAGTCTTCCCTGACTCCCTTAGGGCTAGGGGGTCTTGCAACAAATCTCAGGGGAAACCAGTTGGGGATTTATGAAGTCCCAGGTTGGAGGGTGTGTCCCAATCTGTGTGAAACCTCTCCGTGTGTCCACCCCAGGCTTGCTCGCTGGGCTCACATGGACCCCTGCAGGGGGAGTGCTCGCCCACCCACGGCGGACACGCCGCAGGCCCCGCAGAAGAGGCCCGAAGCCCTGACCAAGGAGGAATTCAGCTTCCCACTTCCTGCTTCCCCCTCCGCTGTCCTCAACCCTTGTCCTCACCACGAATGGCCGAGGTCCTGGCCGGTGGCCAGCACTGTCTGGACAGGAGGAAACCGGGATGTGAGGCCTGGCGGTGGTGGCAGCAACGGAGTGGTTAAGACAGAACACTGAGTCCTCAAGAACAAAATTCCACCGGAAAGAAAACAATTCACGGGAGACAGAGTCACCCTCCAGATAGCAAGGGGCAGGAACTGGACAGGGCCTTCCTGCCCCAAGCAGGTAAACAACCAGCAGCCTAGGGAAGCCCCCTCGTGAGCTGTCTGCCAGGTATGGATGCTGGCGTGGAAAGCGAGAGGTCTGGGTCCTGCTTTGTGACAACTGGGAGAAATGGTCCCCGGCCCCCTTTCTGGCCTTCTGAGGCTGAAGAGCGTCTATAGGGGAAAAACAGGATCTCCTGCCAAGGTCAGGAGGATCAGAGGGAGGCCAAAGGCAGGACTAAAGGAGCGTTTGGCAAAGAAGGCCAGCCCTGCGCAGGCTGGGATAGCCCCCGCCCCAGATGGCCAGTGGACTGCCGGAAACCAAGCGAGACAACTCTAGGTTCTAGGGCAGGATTTGCGGAGGTCAGAGCCCATGGGGGCTCCATTTGGGATGAAGGAGGCCAGGCTAGGCCAGGGTGGAGGGCAGCTTAGGGTTCCCCCACCGTGTGCAGTGCCAGAGGTGCGGAGTTTCCTTCCTCCTTCAGAGCCCAGAAGGAGCTTCCATCTGGAAGAGATGGAAAGAGACATCCCAAGAGGGCGGCGGTGACCCTGGGATGCATCCCAGCCTCTCACGCTGGTGAAGCTGGGGGAAGGAGGATGCTGAGCGTCTGGAAACTCCCGCCGGGCTGCCTGGCTGATGGAGTTAGGCAGTTTCCGACCTGTGCATCCACTCATTCCTAAGGTGTTGGGGGGTCTGCATGCCTCTTCTTTAGAGGTTCAGGGAAAGTCCCTTCCCCAAGCTGCAGCGGTACGGATGGCCAGGTTGTGCAGAAAGGTGGCTGTCTGCGTGGCCCTATTGTACGCTCAGTACCTGCGTTCATTCTCAGCCAGCTCAGAGACCGGGAGTGGCACTGTCTGGACCCACAGGGGAGCTGGAGCTCTTGCTCGAGGACACTCAGCTAATGAGAGGAGATGGCTCCAGCATCCCCAGCTCTCAAACCGCCTCCATTCTGTTTTTTAGTGCCTCAGCTGTCCCCCTGGGGTCCCCTGCCCACCTGTTCCCCTGAACCCCCAACCCAGGATAGGCCCAGGCTTCTCCTTTACTAGGTCCCACAGCTCCCCTTCCCACCCCTGACTCCTTCCTTCCCCCCCAGAGCTGCTACTGTGCAAGAAACTGGTCCCCAGTCTAGCTGTGATGACATCACACTCTCCCTGTGATGACATCACACTCTCCCCGGCCATGCTTGCTCAGGAATGGTGACGTTCTGGATCTCGGTCCAGGGGCTCTCTGGGACTGAGATTACAACCTGAGACGCACCCCCCCCCCACCCCCCGTGAGTGGTGTGCAATTTCAGACCCTTGTGGCTCTGAGGTGGCTTTGGGAGGCAAGGGATCTCATCACATTAGGAAGAATCTGCCTGACAGTCTTCCCTGAGGTCTTGAGCCTGGGCCACCTGGGGACAGGGAGCCGTAGCCCCAGGAGAGGGCTGGGGAGGAGGACGTGCCATGCTGCCCTTTGACCCATCTGCCCTGTAAGCAGTTTCTGGGCACCATTCCTGTTTGTGGCCTGGTTATCTGTTGACCTTGGACTTCAGGCTGGACTTGGAGATGGGTGGGAAAGGCTAGAGAGGAGATAAAAAGCTGGCCGGTCTCAGGCACGGAGGGACCGTCTTCAACTTCAGGGCCAGAGAAGCCAGAACGGGCCTCAAATGCCTCAAAGAGGGACACATGAAACACTCAGGAAGGCCCCTGTGAGCGCCAGCTTGAGGGCTGGATCTGTAGGATGTCTCTATCCGCTATCCCTGCTGTCACCTGCAAGCTTTCATGGACAGCAGCTTTTACTGCCTTTTCTGCCCATGGGGCAGGTAGAGGTGCTGGGGCAGGAGCCAGGGCTCTGGCCCTGGAGGGATTTAGGGCCCTGTTCTGGAGAAAGGCAGTTATAAATTCCGAGGAGGGGTGTGCCAAATGCCTCTTGAGTGATCCGGGAGCTCAGGCATCCAGCCAAGGGATATCTGAGGCCTGGGGCAGACAGTGAAGGGTCCAGGGACCCGACCTTTGGGCTAAGGCAGAGGTGCACGGTGGAGAGGACGGGGAGGAGGTGTCAATCTGGAGAAACAAGAGTCATATGAGGAGAAGGAAGGGCCTGGGCAGGGAGAACACCAGAGAGCAGGCCGACGGATTTGCCCTGCGTGTAGGTGCCTGGCGGAGCCTCCCTGCGTCGTGCCTGTCACCCACCCGTCCAGACCTGCTCTCTTAGTCAGTCCCGGTGCTCAGTACTCCTGCCCTGCAGCTCTGGGATGGTGACGAGGCCCCCGTTATTCACAGCCCGAACCGACAGCTGGCTCCCTGAGGCGCACTCCGTGTTTCCCAGAGTACAGCCCAGCCTGCCAGCTCACCACCCTAGAGGGCTGGCCCCAGACCCAGACGGCCTCCGTGGGTCATGCCAGGGTCGGCGAGAGCTCGGGCCCTGCGGCTGGAGACCGCTCCCTCTTCCCGAGCCCTCCACCCTGCACAGGCCAGCCCTGTCAATGATCAGCGATCTGGGAAAGCAGAAGGGCAATTGTCTCGAGTCCAAGGTCTTGCTCCTTCAGAAGGGACACCAGTGGAATTACAGAGAGACCAACAGGAGAGCTTTGGGGTCTAGGAAATGTAGCGGGGAGGCCTTCTCATTCTGAGCTCCCAGCGCTGGAGCTTTAGACCAGCGCTGACAAAACCCGTTAGGCTCTGGAGCTATCAAGAAGGCTGGACTCTTAGGACAGCCTCAGGGGACCCGGGTCCTCAAGTGTTTATCCTTTCAGGAAGTGGCCTGCCACGCACTCTGTGGCAGTGGCCGAGGTGGGAGGCGGCAGAGGATCCCAGATGGAAAGCCCCTGACTCAGAAACTCCATGTTATCATTTCTGCGAAGCCCAAGGGACGGTAGGTAAGGGGAAGAGGTCCTGTTGTGTCTGGCACACTGAGCTGGCTTCCGGGCTGAATCAGGCCCACAGTCAGGGCAGCAGGTGGAAGACGAGGGGCTGCCGCTTCTAGTCTGGGGCAGAGGCTCCCCTGCCCGCCCTCTGTACGGTTTCCGGCTTGTGGATGTTAGCTCTGTGGCAGGACAGGGCAGGCAGGTGGGGGAAAAGGAAGTGGGGGGTGGTGGTGGCAGTTGGGGGGATGGGCACCTGCCAGGTCTGTGTTAACTGCGGGGCCTCCCTAGGTCTGCTGGGCTTCTCCACAAACCCCGTTCCTGTTTGGGGAAGATAGCAGGAACAGTGGGAGAAAGAAGGAAAGTGGGAAGGCATTCATGATGGGGACAGGATCTTCTGCTATATCTGTCCCCACCATCTACATCACCTGATTTCCCATTTTCCCACCCATCTCCCCTGCCGTTCTTATGTGTATCAGCCCTTCACAGAGCCTCCCAAGGGAGCTTGGATCCTCCCTTTCCCCCAAAGTCTTCCCAGCCTCCTCCAGGCCACCCTAAGCTGTCTCTCCTGTGAACTTGAACGCTCTTAAGATCAGACCCACAGTCAGACACACCGCTCAGCCCTGGCTCATTCTTCAACTGTACCACCCGTGTTGATTTTGTTTTCCCTACTGGGTGGTGCACCATTTAGTTGTAGGAACTGTTTGGATCTACACTTTCCTCCTCTGGGCCTTAATACTGCCCCACGGGGGCGGTACTTGGGCCTCATAGCCAAGTACCTTGAAGTTAACATTGCCTTCTGAGAATTCAATTAGGAAGAAACACGGGTTAGGAGAGGATATTAGCCCTATGTAGAAATTACCTAGGAGATTGTCTGTCTGTAAATATCCCAAATTCAATTAAGGAGACCTGGGAAAATCTCAGGACAGATAAGATTGCAAATGATCTTAGGGACCTAACTGCATTGTCTTCTACCTGGGTTGGTGGGGGGATGCCAACAGAGGGGAGACTTCCCCCTCATTATGAATGGGGCTTCCAGGAAGATCCAACTTGGGGCCCGGTTTCTAGGTTATGTGGGACAGTTGGTGCTCTGTCCCAAAAACCTCAGGGATCAGGCCGTGGGGTTGGGTTGTCCCGAGATAGCGTGGATGCCTCCGGCTATCATCCAGTCTTTGAAATCATCCCATGCCCAGGCCTTGTTCTGACCCCACGCTTGGCCATTCGACTCTGATGCTGCCAGGAGAGACGCGTCCAGGTGCCTGGGGTCTGTGTCTCTATCAGTGAATTAGTACACGGGCGTTTGGTTCCTAGCACTGGTCTTTATGCCCCTGTTGCCGTTAGTTGGCCCTGAGCTGGCTTTGTCTATGGTGTGCACGTATTAGCAGGGAACCAGAGGGGCCGTGATGGATGTCCCCAATAAAGTCACCCGCCTCTTTGCCCAGCTGGCCGTGTCTTCCCTCGACAATTTTGCACTTGCTGTTTGCCTTGGTCCCTTAGAGGAAGGGCCTAGGAAATGCCTTCTGTATGGTGGACTGGTGGATGGGTGCACGGAGGGGCGAGGGGCAGGGGAGGAAAACAGGTCAGCCCCAGAGCTTTGTCCCCAGAAGGTGTGGGGAAAGGCACATGGTCCTGAGGGGTGAGGGTAGGAAGGAACGATGAATTTGGACATCTTTGTGCCAGGCGCTGGCTGGGGCGCATTTACATTCTGTATCTCATTTCTTCATGTGGGGGCCCCACGACATCTCACTGCATCCGTTATACAAATGAGGAAACAGGGTCCAGAGAGGCTAAAAAAAAACCTATGGGGGGGTGGGAGATGGGTGGCGGCGCCTGGCTGGCTCGAGCAGTTAAATGTGAGCTCAGGTCATGATCCTGGGGTCCTGGGATCGAGCCCCATGTTGGGCTCCCTGCTCAGTGGGGAGTCTGCTTCTCCCTCTCCCTCTGCCCCGCCCCTCTCATCTTCTCTCTGTCTTTCTCAAATGAATGAATGGAATCTTAAAAAAAAAAAAAAAGGAAGAAAGAAAACTATGCAGGGGTCACCCATTAATGAGCGCTAGAGCTGGGGTGAATTGTGGCTCTCATCATCCTGAATCCCTTTCTTGGAGGAAAGGAGGAAGGACCCCAAGGGGAGGCATAAAACATCCTGTGGTAGGAGAGGGGCTTCTGGGTGGAGAGGTGGACTGGTCTCAGAGGTGCTCCTGGAGGGCTCTGCTCCTTGCCGCCCCCCGCCCCCCGCACTTGCCCTTGAGGGGTCGATTGGGCAGCTGTGGTCCTCGACTGAGGGTTTAATGATAGAAAATGAGCTTCAGGGAAATTCCAGACTTGATTCTTTGATGAGGCTCAAGCTGGCACGGAGCCTGCCTGGGAACACCCTTCCAGCAAGCCTCCCCCCCTTCATGTGTTTACAACCCCCTCTCTCCCGCAAACACCAGCGAGGATGCTCGGCTCCAGCCACATGCAGAAACCCATATGTGAGGCGTGGTCCTGCTCTCTAACATCTGGACTCAGATTCTCCCCAACAACCTCCGATCCAGCTTCCGCCTCCCCGGCTGACCCACTTGGCGATGTTGCTCAGACGCCCCAGCCTCTTTCCCTTCCTCTCCCACTGCCTCCCTGAGCCCCTGGATGGTGACACAGGCACTGTGTCTCCCTGAGCATGGACGTGTGTGTCCTCAGGTCTCTGCAGGCTTCCTGCCCCTCCTGATGTTCCTGGGTCTCCGGGGAGCAAGGAGCTGAGCAGAGGCCAACGCCAGCGGCCAGCTCTCCATCACTCCCCCAGGGAGGCGCTGTCCTCAGGGCCTTCCAGGAAAGCCCACCCCGCTTCCTCCATTCCTTCTGGTTGATGCTTTTCTTTATCACTCTTCTACCGACTTCCCCCATCACCCCGTCCCACCCCTAAAAGATATCTCTGCCCTGAAGCACAGCATTTCCTCAGCTTCCAGACTCTTCCTGGCAGGAGAACCACAGAGGCCTGGGGGCAGAGAAGGGGACTGTGGGATGAGGCAGGAGGTGAGGGGTCTGGCTCCCCCTGTCTGGGCCCTGCAGAGCCGTCCCGGGTGAGGAGACAGTGCCTGGGAGTGCTGGAACTCTGGAGTACGCAGGGGCCTCCCTGCATTCTAGCTCAGTTCCCAGCAGTAGGAAACCCACAGAAACTGATCTGGGGGTGGGGGGTTCTGCCTCCCCTGAGCTTGGGGCTGGGAGCCTCCCACATGATCTCAGAGAGAGCAAGAGGGGAGGTGTTAGGGAGTGGGCTATGGAAACAGCCCTGCCCATCTCTGTATGGCCTGGCTGGCTCGAGTTTCCCTAGTCCCCTTCTCTGCCCTCAGGAGGTCTGTGTGTTTCTGCCAGGAAAAGCCTGGAAGCTGGAGTGATGCATCTCAGGGCAGAAATATCTTTTGGGGGTGGGACAGGGTGATGGGGGAAGTCAGTAGGAAGAGTGATAGGGAAAAACATCAACCAAAAGGGTTAGATGAGCAGGGTGTGGCTTCCCTGGAAGGCCTTGTGGGCAGCGTCCCCCCAGGCCGGGGAGGGGATGATTGAGAGCTGACCCCAGACAAGCCACAGCTGGCCTTGGCCTCTGACCCAGGCCGTTGCCCAGCTCTCGGCGATCTTGTCCGTATTACATCATCTCCAACCTCAACTTCCCCATCTTTGAACCAGGGATGATAGTAATAGCTACCTCCTAGAACATTTGAGGGCACTAAATGAGGTCATACATGCAAAATGCAAAGCAGGTAGGAAGGGACCCAGCTCAGAGGAAACGCTCAAAAGGTAGCGTTCATTCATTCATCCATTATTCAGGATCTACTATATCCCAGTCACTGTACTATGGGCTTGGATAGAACAGCGCACAAAACAGGCAAAATGCCCTGTCCTCCTAGGGCTTGCATCCTTCCCAGGGCGGCCACTGGAGAGGAAAACAAGCAGTCAGTCACCAGGATAAGCGATGAAATGAACCAGTCCTGTAGAAGTTGGAAGGACTGGAGGGGGGGAAGAAAAAGGACAGTAGAGTGGGGTTACTTTTCCCCCAGAATTTGGGTAACTTCGCTCTTATGCATGCCCCTCCCTTCTAAGGAGGAGGGATAAACCTCTTTAGCCCCAGGGCCCTGCGGGCTGTGGTGTCTGCTGCTCCTCCCGCCACTGCGTCCCAAGTGGGGAACAGTGACTAGTTTCCAGCCCTGATTCGCTCCTTTGTTCTTTCACCCAATAAATATTTACCGAACACCGGATCGCGGAATGCTGCGTGTGAATCAGGACTTCTTGTCCCGGGGAGGAGAGGGCTGCGTGTGAGTAATCAAGGTGAGAATGTGATCGGGGTCGCTGGCAGGGACAAGTGGGTCTGTGTGTCCTGCGTGGCGCCCTACAGCCTCTGTGTCCCACCCCCGCCACTGGATTCGGGGGGGCTGTTCCATCTTGCCTTGCTTTGGCTGTTTTCTGCCAAAACGGGGTAGGGACGGTCTGTCCCTACCTTAGTGTTAAGGGGAGACGGTTCTCTGTGTCTGAGGGGAAGAGACATTTTCTGAGTTGACCCTTGAGCAAAATCAAGGCCAGAGAGCCCCATTCCCCTGCCCTCAGCAGTGAGGAAGAATGCTGTGACCATCTGTCCAGTCGTGTGCCCAGCCTGGGCCACGTGCCCATCTCCCTGCCCCTACAGTGAGGTCTCTGCAGCCCTTAGAGGGAGGCTGGCCTCACCCCAGTAGCACAGTGCAGGGGAGAGACGCCCCTAGCATCTGTGACCGTGGCATCCTGCTGCAGACCCCAAGGCCAGGAGGGAAAGGGGACAGCCCCACGATCTCTGGGGCTGCTCTCTCAACAGCAGACTAGGAGAAACCCAGGTCTGAGGGAGGAGACTCGGCCGCATGGTTAGGAACCCCAGGCCGTGTGTGTGTCTGACCACAGAGGCAGACGCTCCGCCTTGGGGTCTGGAGCTGGGAACAGGCCGTTCTCCCCACAGTCAGCGCTCACATGGACTGTGGCTGTGTCTCCTGCGCCCGGCCCCCTCAGCTGCTGAGTCACGCTCCCCGGGGTTCAGAGAGGCGCCGGTCCAAAGCCCGGGCTGAGTCATTCGATGATGAATTGTGGAATTCTTACTCGGGCTGTCACCGCAGCAGTGGTGGGCCCTGACCGCCACCCCTGACTTCCCCACCAAGCCGCTCAAAACATTCTCGGTTCTCTTTTCTTCTCCGTCTTGCCTCCACCCCCAGCCCGGCGTCCTGTCCCCACCCCCGCCGGTCAGCACTAGACGGTGGGATGCTCAGAAGCATCTCTGAGTTTCCCTTCCTGTGTCTAGATTCCAGACCTATTATAGGGACAAGGGTCTGGTCTGTGAGCTTAGCAAAGAACCTCTCATCTCCTTCCATTCCGCTGTCATTGATGGGTGCAGGAAGAGGGACACGGGCTTGGGAGTCAGAGCTGGTTGGAGTCAGAATCCCGGCCTGTTTGTCACAAGCAAGAATCCCCACCTTCGGGGTCCCTGTCCAATCACGTTAATGATGTCTGCTTTGTAGGAGCTGAGGCTTCTGGAGGCCAATGGGGAGGAAGCACAGGTAGACGGGCGCTCCGTAACTGCTATTCTGTCTTCCATGGGGAGGCCTGAGGTTGTGCGGGTGAAGCGCCTTCCCCTCCTGGCTCGGCACAGCTGGTGACAAGGCGGCAGGAGTTCCTCGAGGGCCTCCGGAGACACGGTCAGAGGGGTTGGGTTGGCCGGTGGGCAGACATCCCTAGAGCCCCGATACCTCCCAGCCCCGTAGGGCCCACCCTGCGTGCTAGAAGGTGCCCAGAGCTGCCTGTTTGGTTTCTCCAAACCAGAAAACAAGCAGAGACCAGTGGTAGGCGGACACAGCCACCCTGACCTGGGCCCCTTGCCCGCCTCCCCCCACCCCACCCCTTCACGTGATCATATCCCACCTGAGTGTGCCCACATGCAGTCCCGCCGAGCCAGGTCACCTGCTGGCTCCCACCAGGGGTCAGCCTGGAAGATCTGTTCATGTCTCTGCCCAGAGGGCCCCCTCCCTCTATAGGCAGGAGTGGCGGGGAGTAAGAGGGGACCACACACAGTACTGTGGCTGTCACCCTGCTCCTGCAGTGTCCCCCAAGGACGGTGTGTTGGCATCTCTGGAGCTATAGCAGGGGCAATCATGACATCTGGGGCCTTTTGCCCTCCGGGTTCTGGTGTTGACTGTTCCCCATGGCCATGAATCCATCTGAGAGAAGGTTCACGTTTTTTTTTTTCAAAAGAATTTATTAAGAAACAGAATAAAGATAGGAAGTACACAAAGGAATGAAAGCGTCCCACGTAGACTCTTCAGCCCATGGCAACTAAGACAAATCTGCTGGGCTGACACCATGGGTACCGAGGTCCCAATTCTGTTTTCAAACCCATCTCTCTTCGCTGCTAAGCCAACCAGTTCAGACTCTCTGGAGACAAGTCAGGTTGCTTCCCAAATCTCCCCAAAGCTCCTTCCTAATCGCCGCTTTATATACAGGCCCTTCTCTACTGGGTCCCGAAGGCTCCTCACCTGGGGCTTCAGGTGAGGTCCTGCCTTGACGCCCCCGTACCTACCCCACTCTCCTACCGAAGGCCATCCGTGGTCCCTGGAAAACCTATTTTTGCTCCTGTCCTGATCCATTTCATTAAACAATATTCACGAGCCAGCTGGGCAGGCCGGTTCTGCTATCTTCAGTCAAGCTACCTTTGTCCCTAAGCCTGCGTTTGAACTTGGTCCTTCTCTGCTAGGAACATCTTCCTAAGTATGTCCCGGCCGCTCTCTGCCCCAGCGAGTCCAAAATTGCTGTCCACGCCAAAGCAGACCTCTGTGCCCTGTCCAATCTCCCACTTCATTTGCAGGAGAGCCGTAGCCATCAGCTACCCTGCCACGGACAGATGGTCAAACACCTCACTCTTGGCACCCACCTATAGAATCCTGCCCAGCCCAGATCACCAACCTCACCGATTTCCTCGGAAGATTTCTGACTTCCCTCTCAGACCTCCACCTCTATCTCTGTAGCTTGTGTTAGAATGACATGGATTTATAGGTACAGTAATAACAAGATTACAATGTCAGGAGAGCTAGTCCCTCCCAAATTATATTTCCTCTAAATTATCAAAAGATCGGGCCATGCTTGCCATATTGAACTCTTCCTAAGTGTCTATGGTTATCAGTCCTTCCTTGGCACAGGCTGGGTCTCAGCTGGCTTTTAGGAACAGGACTGAGTCTTAGCAAGCTGGCCATTGGTCCCTTCTGCTCCTACAGTTACTGCTGTGTCTTACACATATGGCTTCTGCAAATAATTGCTACAAAGCAAAACAAAACACCTCCTCCAAAGGAGAAACAGGAAACAGCTCTACACGGACCTTCTCGAGCTCTGACCTCACCATACGTGCAACTTACACCCCTGTGCAGGCTTACGCCGATGGAAGAGTCCGTGTTAGGTCAGGACAGATCGGTTGAGCCTGTGCCTAACCCGTACCTCGGCCTTGAACTTCATGGTGCACAAAGCACTTCCCCGTGCTCCTCCCCCAGGACTCACGAACAACCCTGTGAGGTGGGCATGGGGCCTGTTGTGGTCCGCGTTTCACTAAGGTACTAACTGACGTTCAGGGAAGTTAGGAAGCTAGCCAAGATCACACAGCTATTTCATGAAGGAGTCTCCAGGTCTCTGTGACCTCATTCCCTTCCTTTATTAGACACAAAGACTATGGAAGAGGTTTTCTACTCCCTCTCTCTCTACCCGAACAGCATGCTTCTTTCACCAGTATAAGCACAACCTGGAAAGTTCCAAACACGAAATGGAATGATTGATCAAGTTAACGGTCATAGTCGAATGCGGGGGCTGTGTGTGTGCGTTGGGGGTGTGTGTGTATCTTTCAGGATGTTCCTGATTTCTTAACATCTGTAGTTTAACCAAGAACTTCCCTGTGGTGCCAAGTGGGATCCCCAGGTCACGGTTAAGGTGCTGGGGATTTTATCCCCCAAATTATGCACAATGCTGAACTTTCCTTCCGTTTCACCTTTTGCCAGTGTTTCCTCACTAAGGGGCAGTGTACCCCTGCCCCTTAGTGAGGAAAAGTTAGTACTTCTGACAGTCTTCCAATGCCAGGCCTCCCAGGATTCCTACAGCTTCCTGGAAAGTCACATGGTCCCCGCAGCTCTGACGCATCTGTGGGATACGCTCCTTGCAGCCAGGTGACTTTCCCACGGTTCCCATGCCACTCTGCAAAACAGTTTTTCTAACCTGAAGGTATACGATCTCCCAGAGCCTATGACTCACTGGGTCCCCCTTCACAGACAAGCAAGACACCCCAGTCTCATCTCTTTTGTGACCCAGCTGGGCCACCCCCTAGGAGGCAGATGGTGGCCTGTGTCCACAGTGTCCCCTACCAGAGATTTCCCACGAGCCAAGGTTTTGGACAACTTGGTTGGCCCGGGCTTAGACATCTGAGGTGGGAAACCTCTGGAAAGAGTCTTCCCACTCTCCTGTGCTTCTTCTAGCTATTAATTCATTTCACAGACGTTCAATGAGCACCTGCTATGAGCCATCACTATGCTCTCTGCAAATAGAACTGCAAAGAGGAGAAGACACTGTCCCTGCCCCACCCCCACACAACAACCCGATTACTAGTTGGTCCCCTAGAAACGCCACTCACTCTGAATTAGTGGGCGAACTCAACAGCACCTTCCCTTGCCTTGTGCACACCCCACAATGATCTGATCACGCCGGAGGACTCCCCAACCTCTGCATACCTCCCCCGGGCAGGTTCCTCGGTCAGTCACCAAACGGGTCTCTGCTCCGATGGCCCTTCCTCCCTGCTGGGACTCCGGCCAGCTGGGAATTCTCCTCTCCTCTCCGCCTCTTCCTTCCACCTTCCACCGGCCACCGGCCAGTCTCGTTTGTGCTGATACATTCATTTGCAAACCCAGTAGATCTTCTCAAATATCATCTATAGAGGTTATGCTTTCGAAGTAAATATTCAAGCCTATGTGTTATTTGATGGTCAGTTATAACAATAGAAATGTGCATATATGGGTAACAGCACGCAAGGACCAGAACCCAGTGTCCCAAATCACTATTTACAAATGTTGAATCTATTTCCACTCAATAACTGTTCAGATGTACTTTCACCTTGTTCCTGCCATTACGTGATCATAATTCCAAATTCTCTCTCTCTCCCTACTTGGCTATGACTGCATCACACAGCACTATGTTCTTCAGAATAGTTTTCATAGTTGTCATATGTGAAGGCAACAGCTCATGGTCCTAACAGACCACAGTCTTCTTGGCTGTCCCCCACAGTCGAGCAGTTTCCAGCCAATGACTTGACATAGAAGTGGCCACAAATATCTCTGTGCAAATACTTTCTTTCTTTTGAATTATTTTCCCAGAACGTATTCCCTAAAGTGAGATAACTTAGTCTTATCGTCATTTCTTTCTACCTTGGTCGAGTATTACCAAGCGGCTCTCCAAAACGCGTCTCTCCATCGCGCCGGGAGTCTATCACTCCACGACATAATTTTTCAATGTATTTTTGGCGAATGCGAGGGGTTGACTTTATTTGCTAGCTTCGTGGCGCTGGCCTGCGTGCGTTTCCTCCTGGGTGCCGTGCCAGCCCGTTTGGTCTTTGGAACCAAGTACATCTCTCGCTCACTGTTTCTATTGGAGGCTCAGCTCTTACTCAGCCCAGTTCTACATAGTTTCCTCCTCTTAACTGGCCTCCCTTTCATTTTTCATTACTCTTTGCCATGCAAACGTTTGAAATTTTTATGTAATTGAATTTGTCTGCTTGAACTTGATGATTTCCCGTATCCCTTCAATGAACAAGCAATGACCTCTCCAGAAAAGGGGTTTCTTTCCCCCACTCTGAATGCCCTGCACTTTCCCTCTGGACTTGCCCAAAATCCCTCTTGTTCTCATGAACATTCCATCATCCATGATCCCTACATTAAATTCCCTTTGCTAATCTCGTGACAGCCCCTGGCTCGACACATCCACCTGGGTTCTGGCGCTGCCCTGTCCCATGCAGAATCCTCCCCTGTGGATTTCATTCCTCCGCCCGGCCCGGCCCTACTGCTGACTTCTCAAGTTTTCCAGCTGTTTTTTTGGCCCCACAGTCCCACACCTGGCCTCCAGGGTTCGGGGGAGGCTGTTCTCAGCAATAATGGTGCATCTGAGGGCACATCCCTTCCCCTCAAGTTCAGCCCAACGAAGGCCAGATTTTTTCTGTACTTAGCTGGGGGCCACTCTGACCCAAGGATCTCTACTTCCTGGCTGCAGCTGTGTCAAAATCCCTGGCCTCTTGTGATCTGGCCTGTCCCCCTGTTATAGTCTCAGGGGAAGCTGGGTTCTCAGCTCTCTTCCAGAATCTGGCACATGCCTGACATCCTCTGAGCCTTTCTTGGCTCGGAGGAGTCCTTCTGCCAGCTCACCCCCCTCAAACCCCAACACACACAGACTCTCCCCGGGCCATTCCATGAGGAATGGTCTCAAAGAATGCAAATCAGCACAAGCTTACAAATTTCAGAAACCTGTGGTGGAGGCAGACAGGCCCCCCCACAAAAAGCAGGAGGCACAGCTAGCTCCTGGCGCACCCCCCGGCCCCTGGCGCACCCCCCCACCCCTGTTTCTGAGAGTCGTGGTCACACCACCGCCCTTGGTCCCATCCCTGCACACCCGAAGACGGATTAGCAGTTTGGCACGTTTGGCACGTCACAGTGAAAGGTTGCTAGCCCCTGCCCTCCGGAAAAATGCCCTCTGCCACCACATCCCAGGCAGTCTCGCCTCCCTCACCCCTCCCCACAGTCCTCCCCCCACCCCTCCCCCACCCCAGTCCCTCCCCAGTCCTAGCCCTTTAACTATCAGGAGGGCGGACCCGAAAGACGTGGATGGTCCCATTACTGAGGGACACAACCAGGTGCCTGCCATCCACCATGGTGGTCACCCTGGGCTTTTCCAGGCCGTGATAGGCCGTCAGGAAGTCGCCGAGCAGTGACCCCTTCGGATCCAGGATCACCACTTTGTTGACCTCGCGAAGGGTCAGAAAGATGTAGCCCTTCTTATCCACGGACACAGAGCCTGGCTGGCAGCCGTGCAGGCCCGGCCCCCGGTACTCCCCGATCACCTGACCCAGCCCGTCACAGACCACCACGCTGTTCTGCTGCCAGTCGGACCCCACAAAATTGCCCTGGGGGCTGGTGGTCAGGAACACCAGAGCCCGCAGGCCCCTGTTGGCCTTGCCCCCCGGGATAAACCGGGTGGCCAGGCTGCCTTCCATGTTGTACACCTCCACGTGGCCCGACACGCTGACGGCCACCCGGTCCCCGCTCGGCATCGCGGCCACGGCGTGGCTGGCCTGGGAGAGGCTCAGGGCCCGCCGCCACTGCACCTCGCCGTCGGGGCTGATGAGGTAGAGACGCGCGCCGGCCGAGAAGGCCACTGCCCCCTGCAGGGCGGCCACGCTGCACGGGGAGCAGCCCTCAGGGACGGGCACCGCGCCCCTGTAGTCACCACTGAGGGAGAAGCGCTTCAGTGCCCTGTTCTGCTCATCGGCCACCAGGATCTCCCGGGGGCCGAAGGGACAGAGCCCGGTGATCCGAGGAGACCGCTTATCTCCAGGCATGCGTGTGGGGAAGCTGCAGGAAAAAATGGGCCTGGGAAGGAGGCCGGAGCCCTCCAGGTTTAGCCCAGGGGCTGGGCTGGGCTCCCGGGAAATGGACTTGAGCCTGCCTTTGAACTTCCTCTTCTTGTTGGATCTGCTGCCCCTCGGGGTCTGGGCTCCTTCGTCTTCTAGGGGTGTCTGGGCTCTGCCCTCTTTTGGGGTCTGGGCTCCATCTTCCTGGGGCGTCTTGGCTCTCTCCTCCTTCGGGGTCTGGGCTCCCTCTTCCTGGGGTGTCTGGGCTCTGTTCTCCTTTGGGGTGTAAGCGCCATCCCTGCTCTGGGGCTGGATTCCACCTTGTCTCTCCGACTTGGCTCCCCCCTCTCTCTGGCTCTGAGCTTCATCCCCTCCCTGGCCTCCAGCTTCGTCTTTCCCATTGTCCTTCTGGGGCTGCTGCTCCTCAAAGCAGAGCCGTAGCAGGTGGCAGTTCTTGTCCAGGAGCCCAGGATGGAGCTCCAGCCGGGGCAGCAGGCAGGGGGCCGGCCCAGGCATCCAGGGGCAGCCCTGCAGCTGTCGGAGCCTCTGGGCAATCGCCCCTTCCAGCGAGAGGATCTCAGCCTCGCGGCCCAGGCTGAGCACCCGTCGGGCGAAGGCGGCCGCCGCCCTGGCCACCTGCTCCCGGCCCTCCAGCTCCCCCAGTCTCTCCCGAGCGGCCTCCTCCGCAGCCTCCACGTGGGCCCGTAGCTGCCCCAGCACCTCTTGCTTCTGGGCCAGGAGGGCCCGGAGCACCCCCTCGGCCACCTCCTCCACCTGGGTCCCCACCCTAGCCGCCCGCTCCCGCAGCCGGGCCAAGGCTTCCTTTTCCACCATCCGGGCGGACTCGAGCTCCGCCAGGTTGTTGTCCACACCCGCCAGCAGCTCCTCCAGGCCGGGCTTCCGGGCGCGCACGGCCTCGGCCAGGGGTAGGCAGGGGTGGTCCAGGTGGGGGTCCAGGCGGCACTCGCGGCACAGCAGCTGGGAGCAGGGCTGGCACAGGAAGCGCAGGGCTTCCCCAGGATGCTGGGGGCACTGGGCCGCCTGGCGCTCCCGGGCCTCCTCGTCGTACCAGCCTGCCCTGTAGCCCACCAGGTCCACCACCCGGTGGGTGTGGGTCTGCCGGGTGCAACGGTGGCCGTCGGCACACGCCTGGCATAGGTCATCCGCACAGTCCAAGCACCGGGCCGTGGCCGGCCCCCCGGTGCCGGCCCCCCCCATCAGGGGACACAGCGCACAGGCAGGCTTCCCCGCGCGCAGGTCTCCGCCAGCCCGGGCCCTCACCAGATCCAAGAGCCCGTTGACGAAGAAGTTGGTCTTGAAGGCGGCCACACCCGCAGGCGGCACAGGCACGGTCTCCCGGCACTCAGGGCAGCGCAGGTGGCCGCCATCGGCCAGCTGGGCCAGGCAGTCCTGGCAGTAGGTGTGCAGGCAGGGCAATGTCTTGGGGGCGCGAAGCTGCTCCAGGCATATTTTACAGGCCAGGAAATCGCTGCTCAGGGCTTCCAGGAGGGAGGGTGAGGCCCCCTGGGAAACCATGCTGCAAGGGAGGGCTCAGGGTCAGAGGGCAGAGGCTGCCTCCGCGGTCCCTCCAGCCTACCCTTCTGCCTCCCCCTCAAACATCCTCAAACCCTGCCAGGTCTGGGGGTCTCACCTGAATGGCCAGGAAATCTTCTGGTCTCCCAGGGCGTGTGGCCACTTGCTTTTGAGCTAAGCAGTCGGAGATACGCAGGAGGAACCACCTGCTCGCCTGGTGCCTAGGGCCGTGAGAAATGAGACCAGGAAGCCCAGCCTGGGGGAACAACCAGGGTAATGCTCAGCACTGGGCGGACAGGCCTGGAGCAAGTGTCACCCAAGCCCCCCCACCCCCACCCCGTGTGCAGAGTGCTGAGGTCCAGCGGGGGGCTGGGGCTGGGGTGGGGGCAGGCAGAGAAGGGACACAGGGAGGGTCCCGGTGGGCAGAGTCACCTTGACTCCTGGCAGCTGGGGCAGGATAAGGGGCCCCAGTTCTTGCAGCCCCACACACCGGTCTTCTAGACCCAGGGAGCATCATCAGGGGCTGTGGGGGCCCCATTTCCTGCCAGACTAACTTGGTAGGGGTTCTGGAGCAGAAGGAAGGAAGGCTGTGGGGAGGGGGCTGCCCTGCTGTCCTTCCAGCTGTTAGACCTCAGGCTCTCCAGGGCCTTTGTCTCATCTCCTAGAGGCCTTGCTGCCTGTCTGCTTTCCTAGACGCCTCTGAGTTGTGTGGGTCCAGCTGTGGGTCCCCCTGCCCAGATGCCAGCACAGTGGCAAAATCCTCCAGGAAGGGACTGCCGGTGGAGGGGGGGTCACTCCCAAACTTCTGGGGGTGAGGGCGGGGAGGACAGGCCACAGAGAGGGGGTCTTTCCCAGATGGGTGTCAGGCCTCTGGTCCCAGAGTGGGGAGCTGGTGGGGTGCTCCCGCCCACCCACTCCTCTCCTCCCGCCTTCCGGGTCCCTCCCCTCCCCCCTCCTCTTCCTCCCATTCCCTTCCCCCCACTCCCTCCAGCTCAGCTCCTCCTTCAGGTGCCCTCCCCGGCCCTCCTTACCAAGCCTGAGCTGACCTTGGCCTCCAGGATGGGGAGTGGGGGGGACCCCCGAGGCCTGGACGCTGCTGCGGCTGGGTGCCTGAGAGAGAAGCAAAACTGAAACTAATGGTACTTCAGCAACTTCCGTCCCCAGCCCGGGACACCGACTAGCACAGCCTCAGGCCCCGCCTTCTTCCCTACCCCAGCCTGGACCTCTTCCTCGGGAGGGGGGCCTCCACCCCTGGCCGCGGGACCCCTCCTGCAGGCCCCGGGGCTCCATGGGCCTCCTCAGGTTGGTCTGTCCGATCTAGCACCGGGATCCGCTCAGCGAGCTAAGTGTGTTTGTCACACACACACATACAGAGGAACAGCCAGAGGACACGTCCTCTTAGGGGAGAAATTAGCGATCCTCTGTGATCCAGAGTCCTGGGGCTGGGTCTCCCGTGAGGCAGCATAGCTACAAAACCAGTCCTCTGCGGGGCCCTTCAGACCTTTGCTGGGGGGGAGGGGGGCATGGGAACCAGATAAGGAGCTTTGGAACTTGCTTAGGGAAGGCTTCCTGGAGGAGGCATCGCTTGAGATGAGTTTGAGGGGCACACAGGGGTTTGGGAGGAAGAACACAGGGAAAAACGTTCTGGGAATGGGGAACAGCAAGACCGTGGGTGCAGAGGAATGAAATACCCCAACTCTTCCCAGTGGCTTCGAAATTTTGGATGATTTTTGGGAAGGGGACATGGGAGGGGTGGCAGATGCCGTTATAGAGGGAGGCAGTGGCCAGATGGTAGGGGACCTAATGGTCTCCGTGAAGGAGTCTGAGTTTCCCCCGGTATCTCATGAAAAATTTGAAGCAAAGAAAAAGTGAAAGGAATTGCCACAAATACTCATATCCCTACCACTTTGATTCTACAGTTAAGACCCGATAGCGGATTTATTAGCTCTCTGTCCGTGTGTGCACCCCTCTGTTCTCAGGGACCCGAGGAGGGTTCCCTGTAGCAGCAAGATCCAGAGAAAAAGTGGAGGGTCTGAGCCGGCACCATGGCCACGGGTCAGAGAGGAGGGTGGAGGGTGGGATTTTTATCTGGGAGCTATCGGGGAAGACCTCGAAGCCACGGCTCTGGCAGGCTTTGTGGGTCTGGAGGGTGAGGCTGACGACACCCAGGCTTGCAAACTTTCTGGCCTCTGCTGTGGTTCTGATGAAGGCACTCAGCAGTGCCCAAAGCGAGAAGAACAGGGCTGAGATGGCCCTGTGGGGACCAGACACTTAAAGGCCAATGGGGGAGGGGCTGGGGGTGTGTGTAGGAGGCTGAGCAGTAGTGGTGAGAGAAGTAGGGGGAGATCTAAGAGAGAGAGCGATCCCAGGAGCCGCTGCCTTCCAGAAGGTGGAGGTAGTCAATGCTGTCGAATGCCGCAGACCAGACAGGCCAGCCAACAGAAGGACATATGGGTGCAGGTGTGTCCCCAAACGTGTGCACACACCTGCACATACCTATGGCCCCGCGTGTGCTTCTTTGTGCACACTCACGAGCAATTCACCACATGTGTGCTGTGGCCAGACAGCGCGCAGTGGGCTATGGAACAGACGGGAAATAAACAGGATATGTTCCCCGCCCAAGAGGAGTTTCAATCAAACAGGGGAGGTGAGAGTGTTACGTGTTGCAATAGGAGACAGCAAGGCAAATGCCAAAATAATCATCACGGTGGCTTCTTTTTGTTGGGCGTTTACCACGAGCTTGGTGTGGGGGCGTCAAAAACACAGCCTGGTTTAATCCTCCCGGGAACCTGCTGACATAGGTGCGGTTATCGCCCCCACTTTACAGATGAGGAAGCAGAGTTACAGAGAGAATAAGTCCATCTGCCCCAGGTCACGGCAAGTGCTAGGCCAGCACGAGAGAGGGAGAGCGTGATTTCTCCCGGAGGGGTGGTGGCAGTGTGGCAATCCGGAGGGCTTCATGGAAGAGGTGGCATTAACAAGGCCATCCTACCCTGCCTCCCCAAACGCTGAACAATGTACACCCAATAAGACGGTTTCTTCCCCCAGAGAACAGACTCCTAAACTAAGGGTTAACTCACCTCCAGCCCAAGTGATAAATGTTAACCACAGAGACACACGTGGGAGTGGGGTGTGCAGATTCTCCCCAGACGCTCGTGGTTCCTCAAGATAAGCCCAGGGGTGGGCAGGCAGAACAAAATGAAAAATTAACCTGCCTAGATTCCTAGAAGGCCTTAAGGGAACAAGTCACCATTTATAGGATTTTCGTTAAGCAAGTTTGACCTTTGTTCTGTAGGAATTTGGGGAGGCTGAGCTGAGCAAAAGTTTTTAATCTTAATGAATACAAATAATAAGGATCCTTTAAAGTAAACTTTAAAACACTCCCAGCGTTCACCATAACAAAATAACTTTTTTCCCGTGTGTATTTCCTTTGGTCTCTATCCCTACGAATTTTACCATAATTGTATCTACAGTGTGCTTCTACTTTTTGTTTACTTATCTAACTTAATGTTATGTCAACATTTTCTGTGTTCCTTTTTTTTTTTTTAAGATTTACTTACTTATTTCGCGAGGGGTGGGGGGGCAGAGGACAGATACAGGGCTCTATCTCAGGACCCTGAGATCATGACATAAGGTGAAACTTAGAGTCGGACACTTAACCGACTGAGCCACCCAGGCGCCCCAACATTTGCTCTTTCTATACATTCTTCATAGTTACTATTGTTAACATCTGCATAAGCTTTATGCTGTAATTTACTTAGCTATTTAGAAATATGCCAGTAAGTGAGCTTCCCCCGCCCCTTAGCAATGTTCATGATGTAAATAACGGTGTAAATATTCCCATCGGGGCTGATTTCATGCTACCAATAATTTAACAACTGGCTGCAAAATTCCCAAAATTTAACAATGAGCTTTCAGGAGCCAGTCCTCTTTGGAAGCTTTTAGAATCTTCTCTTAGTCCCCAGTGTTCTGGTTTTCACAATGAGTACCGTCGTGCTGAGCATTTATTGGGCTTTTTTGGTCTCAAAGCACGTTTCCCTTCCAGTCTGGGAAATTCTCCTGTGTTGTTGAGGATTCTCTCCCCTCCAATTTCTCCTCCGTTTCCCCCCTCTGGAACTTCCACCATTCAGATCCTGGACCTCCCAGATAGGTCATCCAATTTTATCTTTTCCCTCATTTTCCATTTCTGTCTTTTTGTACTGCTTTCTGGGAGATGGCTTCAACTTAAGCCTTCTAACTATTGTGTTTTTCAAATCTGCTGTCAGTTTTAATTCATGAGTATCCTAGCTTTTTTTTTATATCTGATTTTTATTGCACTGATCTAGTATCTTCTACCTTTCTGAGCACATGAATGTATTGTTATCACTTGTGCATGTACGTGTGTGTGTGTGTGTGTGTGTGTTTCCTTCACTTTGGGTGGTTTCTGTTTACCCCCAAGTTACTGTTTCTTCTTTCCTTCCCTCCCCCACTTCTCCCTCCCTGCACCTACCCCCCTTCCTTCCTTCCTCTCCTTTTTGGTGACTGTACTATTTATTATTTTATATTTCAAAATTAGCATTCTGAGGTATAATTGGCACACAGTCAAAATCACCTATTTAAGTGTATGGTTCAGTGAGTTTTGACAAATGTATGTCGTTAATAATTATCAACACAATCATATGTAGTACAATATGGAAATAAGGAAATTGACATTGGGACAAAAGCACATTAACCGGACTGTAGACCTTATTCATTTTTCACTGTGTGTGTGTGTGTGTGTGCGTGTGCTGTGTATACTTACACACAGTTTTATTACAAAGACAGACGCATGTAACCACCAGCGTAATCAACAGACGGAACTGTCCCATAAACACTAAGAAACTCCCTTCCCCCATGCCTAACCCCTGGCAACGGGCGAGCCGGTCCCCAGCTCTATAATTTTACCATTTCAAGAATGTTACGTAAATAAAATCATAATCTATGAAATCTTTGGAGATCCACCCAAGTTTTTATACACATGGCAATGGTTCATTCCTTTTATTTCAGGGTAATATTCCATTGTTTGGGAGTTCCCTGGTTTGTCTATCCATTCTCTTGTTGGAAGACATTCAAATTGCTTTTAGTTTGGGTTATTAGATAGCTACTATAACCGTTTCTCTATTGGCTTATCACAAAGATAGCTACTATAACCACTTCTCTAAAAACCAGGTTTTTGTGGGAACCTAACTTTTCGTGTCTCTGGGATAAATGCTTAGAAGTATCTCTCAGTGGTGAGATAAGAATCTGTTTAATTTTATAAGAAACTACTCAACTATTTTCCAGAGTGATTATACTATTTTACCTTCCCATCAGGAATGAATGAGAGATTCCGTTTCTTCGCATCATCACCAGCATTAAGTATTGTCAGACTTCTTTATTTTTAGTTCTAAAAGGAGTGATACCTCATTTATGGTTTTAGTTTGCATTTCCCTAATGGCTAATGATGTTGACCGTCTTTTCGCGTGCTGATCTAACCATCCGTGTATCCTTTTTGGTGAAATGTCTGTTCTTTTGCCAGTTTTTTAATTGGATTTTTTTTTTTTTTAAGAGGAAGATGGAGGGGAGGAGGGTCTGGGGAGAGGGAGAGGGAGAGAGAGAATCTTAAGCAGGCTCCATGCCCAGCACAGAGCCCAACATGGGGCTCGATCTCACAACCCTGAGATCATGGCCTAAGCTGAAATCAAGAATCAGATGCTTAACTAACTCAGCAATTTCCCAGCAGATTTCTCAGCAATCTTTTCCAGTTTTCATTGTGCAGGTCTTGAACTTTTTTTTTTTTTTTAACTGTGAAACAGTATTCTTTTATTTATTTTTTTTTTAAGGGTTTGTTTTTTTTGTGTTGTTGGTGGGGGGTGGGGGGGGGGGGGGGGGGTGGGGGGGGGGGGGGGGGGGCGGGTTGGAAGCAGGCTCCCTGCTGAGCAGAGAGCCTGATGTGGGGCTTGATCCCTGGACCCTGAGATCATGACCTGAGCTGAAGGCAGAGGCTTTAACCCACTGAGCCACCCAGGTGCCCCGAGGTCTTGAACTTCTTTTGCTAAATTTGTTCTTAAGTATTTTATTCTTTTTGATGCTTTTGTGAGTGGAATTATTTTTTAAAATCTCATTTTTGATTGCTTCTTGCTAGTTTAGGAAACTATAACTGGCTTTTATATTTTGATGTAGGATCATACAGCTTTGCTAAACTCACTTATTCGTTCCAATAGGTTTTTTTTTTTTTTTAAAGATTTTATTTATTTATTTGACAGAGAGATCACAAGTAGGGAGAGAGGCAGGCAGAGAGAGGAGGAAGCAGGCTCTCTGCCGAGCAGAGAGCCCGACGCGGGGCTCGATCCCAGGACTCCGAGATCATGACCCGAGCCGAAGGCAGCGGCTTAACCCACTGAGCCACCCAGGCGCCCCGCAATAGGTTTTTTTTTTTTCCTTTTTATAAGTTCCTTAGGATTTTCCACATACAAGGCCATGCCATTTATGAATAAAGACAGTTTAATTTCTTCCTAGGATCAGTTTCTTTAAAAGTAATCTGTCCACTTTTAATTTTTTTTCTTTCCTTTTTGTACTGGCTAGAATCTACAGAAAATGTTGAATAAGAGTGGTAAGAGCAGACATCCTCGTCTTGTTCTTGGTCAGAGGCAAAAAGTAGTCAGTCTTCACCATTAGCTTTGCTGTTAGCTGTATGTTTTTTGCAGATGTCTTCTATCAGATTGAGGAAATCCCCTCTTTTCCTGCTTTGTTGAGAGTTTTGAAGTTTTAAAAAAATCATAAGAATTGAATTTTCCAAATTCTTTTTCTGCATCTGTTGAGATAATAATCACACATTTTCCTTTGTTCTATTAATGTGATACATTATTTTTAGAGTGAAAGCGATGTTGCATTCCTAGAATAAACTCCATTTAGTCATAGTGTATAATCCTGTTTATGTGCTGCTGGATACGGTTTGAAAATATTTTGTTAAAAATTTTTGTGTCTGGGGGCACCTGCCTGGCTCAGTCAGAAGGGCAATGGAGTCTTGATCTTGGGTCATGAGTTCGAGCCCCACGTCGGGTGTAGAGATCACTAAAAATAAATAAGTAAAAACTAAAGAAAATGTTTGTATCTATGTTCTTGGGTCATACTGGTTTACTATTTTATTTTCTTGTCAGGTCTTCATCTGGCTTTGATATCAAGGTAATATGAACCTTATGAAACAGGTTGGGAAATGTCCCCTTCTCGTGTGTTTCCCGAAAGGGTTTATATAGAGTTGATATTATTTCTTCCCTAGAAGTTTGATAGAGAGGCGCCTGGGTGGCTCAGTGGGTTAAGCCTCTGCCTTCGGCTCAGGTCATGATCTCAGGGTCCTGGGATCGAGCCCCGCATTGGGCTCCCTGCTCAGCCGGGAGCCTGCTTCTCTCTCTGCCTCTGACCCTCCCTCCTTTTGTGCTGTCTCTCGCGCATGCTCTCACTCTCTCTCTCTCAAACAAATAAATAAAATCTTTTAAAAAAATACTCCCACCATGATTGATTTCAGGCTATCATTGTGAGGCCCCAGAACACAAAGCTGGGGAGAGACAGCTACCATTGGAGCTACCTGCTGGCTCCAGTAACACCACTCTCTGTCTCTAAGCAATTGTGATTTTTGTGTTGTCTCTTCATTCAATTCCAGATATTTTCTAATTTCCCTATCTTCTCTGACCTGCAGGTTATTTAGAAGTACATTGTTTAATTCCCAAATATTTGGGGATTCCCAGATTTCTTCCTTTTGTAGATGACTAATTTAGTTCTGTTGTTGTTGAAGAAAATACATTGTATGATTTCAATCCTTTTAAATTTACTCAGACTTGACTGATGGCCTAGCATGTGGTTTATTTTGGACAATGTTTCATGTGTGCTTGAAAAGAACTGATGCTTTGCTGTTGCTGGGTAGAGTGTTGTGTATATATATTTGTTAGATTGGGGCGCCTGGGTGGTTTGGTCCTTAAGTGACTGCCTTCTGCTCAGGTCATGATCCCAGGGTCCTGGGATTGAGCCCTGCATCGGGCTCCCTGCTGTGCAGGGAGCCTGATTCTCCCTCTCCCACTCCCACTGCTTGTGTTCCCTTTCTCGCTGTGTCTGTCTCTGTCAAATAAATAAATAAAATCTTTAAAACATATTAAAAAATTAAAAATATATATATTTGTTAGATCAAATTGGTTGATAGTGTTGTTCAAGTCTTTTTTTTTAACTTTTTTTGTTGTTTTTTTGGTCAGAGAGAGAGAGCGCACAAGCAGGGGGAGCGGCAGGCAGAGGGAGAAGCAGACTCCGAGCTGAGTAGGGAGACCAATGCAGGACTTGATTCCAGGCCCCCGGGATCATGACCTGAGCTGAAGGCAGACATCCAACCAACTGAGCCACCCAGGTACTCCTACGTTTATAGTTTTTATAGCTTCATATAATTATGAAATGTTCTTCTTTGTCTTTATTTTTGCTTTAATTTTAAAAATTTTAGTAAGAAGTTGATTTAAACAATATACTTGAAGTAAAAAATTACCTCACATCCTCTAAAAGTAATTTATCACTGTTATACACACACACACACACACACACACACACACACACACAAAATGGAATATTACTCAGTTATATATAAAAAAAAAAAGGAATGGAATCTTGCCATTTGCAACAACATGAATGGACCTAGAGGGTATTACGCTAAGTGAAATAAGTCAGTCAGAGAAAGAAAAATACCATATGATTTCACTCACCTGTGGAACTTAAGAAACAAAACAAATGAACAGGGGAGCCTGGGTGGCTCAGTGGGTTAAAGCCTTTGCCTTCGGGTCAGGTCATGATCCCAGGGTCCTGGGATCAAGCCCCGCATTGGGCTCTCTGCTCAGCAGGGAGCCTGCTTCCCTTCCTCTCTCTCTGCCTGCCTCTCTGCCTACTTGTGATCTCTATCTGTCAAATAAATAAATAAAATCTTTTAAAAAAATTAAAAATAAATAAAATAAATAAAAACAAAACAAAAAAACAACCACCACTACCAAAGCAAGATGCTTGTGCATATGCCCCAGTCACTTCATGCACAGTAAAGGAAGGGAGGAGAGCAAATGAAAGAATAGGAAAACGATTCAAGATGTGCAGCCAAACTAAAGATTTCTAGTTGAGAACATGTTCTTGGCCTGCGGGAACAGAATTCTGGACTAAAGAAGCAGTTAGCAGATACTTCCTGACCATGATGGAATGCACCAATTGTACCTTTGCCCTCTGTTTCCAACCAGGCAGGTGTATCTCTCTCATTGATGGGCTGCCCATCAGATCAACATCCGATCTGCCTCCTTGGCAAACCTAGTCATCCACACTAGGTTTTCATCAGTTTACCAAGTGGCGTATGCTTCTTAGTCTTCAACTGCCCTGGAGAACCACCCTGCCCATTGCCTTCATGTTACTACCACCATTCTCGGTCTCGACTTCTTTCTTGTGTTTTTCATCAGAGCTAGGACAAACTACTTCCAGGATCTCCACCTGGGCACACAAGCAGTACCAGGACTGGTAAATGACAAGGAAGGTCATTTGCATTTTAAAGGATATTTTGTTTCTGCTCTGTCTGTTCTCTGTCTCTTCTCCCTCCGCGTTCCTTGTTAGACATATGTTGGTACGTTTACTGCTGTCCCTTGGTCTCTGAGGCTCTATACATTTTTTTTTAAAGATTTTATTTATTTATTTGATAGAAATCACAAGTAGGCAGAGAGGCACGCAGAGAGAGAGAGGAAGGGAAGCAGGATCCTCGTCGAGGAGAGAGCCTGATGCGGGGCTAAATCCCAGGACCCCGGGATCATGACCTGAGCCGAAGGCAGAGGCTTTAACCCACTGAGCCACCCAGGTGCCCCTGTACATTTTTCTTTAACCTTTTCCCTCTCTCTTCTTGGGATTGGATCATTTCAATCCATCTACCTTGGAATTGACAGATTCTTGCTCTTGCCATCTCAAATTGTCGAACCCTTCTAATGAAATTTTCATTCCAGTTAGAATTTCCAACAGTAGAATTTCCATCTGGTTCTTCTTCTTCTTCTTCTTTTTAATAGTTTCTGTTTTCCTGCTGAGATTTTCTAATTTTTGAGTCACTCTCATCAGTGCAATCCCTTGAATTCTTTGCACATATTCCTAAGAGCAGTTTTGAAGTATCTGCTAAGTGCCACACCTGGACCCCCGCAGAATCGGTTTCTGTTGACCACTCTTTTCTCCTGAGCGGGGGTCACGCTTTCCTATCCCTTTGTGCGTCCTGGAGCATTCGATGCTGAGGGTTGCTTCCTTAGCAACTTAGCTAGACTTAAACTGGACTTCGTGTCTCCAGACGTGTGTGTGGTCATTTGTACCTCTACTTGGTTCTTCCATTCTTATTCACTCTCGTCTAACTTTGGGATCTCCTGGTGTCTGCATAGCTCAGTTGTCGGTCAGTCAGTGATTTGGGCAGAGATTTTGTTCACGTACCCAGACCCTGTAAGGCTTCTACCTTCTGCCAGATCACCAGACTGTAGGCTGTACTCTTATCTTCCTCCGCTTATATATTCTGCTGGGCTGCCTCAGTTTCCTGGAGGAAACCAGCATGCTGGCATCATGGGATTCTTAGCAATCTTTATATCCCAGACAAGGGTCATTAAAAAGAACCATTAAAGTGGCACCTGGGTGGCTCAGTCGGTTAAGTGTCTGCCTTTGGCTCAGGTCATGATCTCGGGGTCCTCTGATGGAGCCCCGGGGTTGGGTTCCCTGCTCTGCAGGGAGTCTGCTTCTCCCTCTCCCTGTGTCCCTCCCCCCTGCTCATGCTCTCTCTGGCACACTCACTCTCTCTCTTTCAAATAAATAAATAAAATCTTAAAAAAAAAAAAAAAGAACCATTCAACTCTAAAGGCAGCTATGCTGCAAAATAGTTTAAAATGAAGTGATTGTGTGACACTCACTTAAAGGCAAAATTACAGGGCTACACCCTGCCTGCGGCCCTGGCTTTGGTGCTTCTGCTACCCAGCAGAGCAGACAATGTGGGTTTGATGTCTGCTTCAGGTCTATGTGTCTCCTGAACCCTTCAGGCTGGATGTGTTCACTTCCGACGAGAAGCAGGACTGTCCATAGCTCCTGCTCCAAAGAAATCGTTCCTACCTCCGGCTGTCCAGATGAGACCGGGAGCGGCGTCCAACTTCCGGCCCACCTTCTGGATAATAGAGCTGGAGAACTCAGTCCTGATATTTTTGTTGGCACGAAGCTGGAATTCAGTCCGTCTTAGTAGGAACCAGAGTTGCTCTGAGTCACTCAAAAAATCCATCCTGTCACCGGCCAGCCAGCCCTCGTGGCCCAGAGCCAAAGGCCCCATGATCAGGACCCCAGTGACAGAAAAGCTTGCCCTGTAGCCCAGGGTTGACATTAGCTTCTTTTTACCTTTTACACTCCCCAGCCTCTTGGACGCGCTGTTTATTATTTTTTTTAAGGTCCCAGCCTCGCAGTGGTAAAGAAGGGCACTTCTTGATCGTCAGAACCTTCAGAATGTCAGGAATATCCCTGAGATGAGCATTCCCCCGATGTACAGGCCCTACAGGTGACATTTCACAAAGGGAGCTTCTTGGCCTTGGTCCTATACTCAGGGTAGAAGAACAATAATAGAGGCTTTTAAAAGTTCAAGCCTTAACTCCTTTAGGAAATTTCCACATAGAGATCATTTTTTCGTTTTAGTTTGGAAAATACCGTATGTCTGGAGGGACTTACATGGGTTGATTTACGCCTCTTGTGGCCAATAACCTGGCCAGAGTTAAATGAGGCCTCTCGGACATCTGAAACCATGGATCACTCGCTCCCTTCTCAAAACACCCTCCTCTACTGGCGGCGGCCTGGCCTCCTCCTTCTCTGACCACTCTGGTCTGTTCCAGAGCTTCTGCACCTCTGCCCCCTCCTGGGTCAGCGGCGCCCCTGCACACCCCAGACCCTCCCGCGCCAGCCTCTCTGAGCTGTCTTTGCCACCCAGGCCCACCAGAGGGAGCTCTGTCCCCACTGAAGCGGACTCTCTAGTCTGGGTCATGGTCCATTACCAAGCCGCCCACACAAACCACTGATCCTAGGTTCTGCTTTGGGGAATGACTGTCAGCCTGCGGGCTGCTCCTGCCAATCCTAAGAGAGGCCCTGTGCCCTCTATTCTGATACACCCGCCCCCACTCAAACCTCCTTCTCCTACTAGGAAATCTCGCCAAAGATTCCCCTCCATCCTGCTTCAGGTGCAAAATCTAAAAAAAGCACCAAAGAACACAATAATCAACATAAGTAATATTTTCATGCAATATTTAAAAATCAAAATCAATGCCCAAAAAATCCATAATGAGCAAAATACCAAAATGTTGAGTAAGGACTGAATGAGTACTGCTGATTTTTCCTCTGGCCTCTGGCTTCCGCGCGGCTCAGCCCTGCACTGCCGGGGCTCACCCCCTACCACCTACTCAAAGACTTGTCTTCTGTGTTTGCCTCTGTCCCGCAAGGTCACCTATTCCTCCCCCCCCTGGGTCCTTCTTTAGCATGTTTCCTGTCTTAAAACAAAAGAAAAACAGTCCCTGCTTGACCTCACATGCCCCGACTATCATTTCTCTGCTTTGTTTTCCTCTTTCTCTTGAACTGACTACAATTAGGCTTTTGTTCCCAACACGCCCTTGGAAGCTGGCTGGCCAAGGTCACCAACGACCTGCACCTTGTTGGTGCTCCTCTCAGATTGGGCAGAGGAGATCACCCGCTCCCTGGAACTCTTTCCTCTTGGCGGGTTGGTCCCCTAGCCCTTTTGGTTCCCTTCCTACCTCGATGCCTGCATCTACTCTGGGTTCTCCTGTCTTTCTGGAATCTAAACATCACAGCACATTGAGACCACCTCTCTGTCCACACAACTTCCCGAGGTGGTCTCACCCACGGCCATGGCTCCCAATGATGTGAGATCCTTGATAGGGTGGCAATTTCCAAACCTCGGCCCCAGACCAGACTTTTCCGCTCACTTCCAGACTCGAGCCCGACGGCCCCACTGGACATTTCCACTTGTCAATCAAACAGACTTCTGTTCCTGACGTGCTCACCCCAACTCAGCCTGCTCCCTCCACCCCCCGGCGTCTCCATCTCTGTAATAGGAATCCATCTTCTCATTGTTGAGACCAAGCACCTTGTAATCATCCTTGATTCCATTTTTCTTTTCTTTTTTTAAAATTGAGATACAGTTAACATAGAACATTGTATTAGATTTAAGTGTTGTTAAAAAACAAAGCTGAGGGGCACCTGGGTGCTTCAGTTGGTTAAATGTCCTACTCTTTTTTTTTTTTTAATTTTTAAGATTTTATTTATTTATTTGACAGAGATCACGAGTAGGCAGAGAGGCAGGCCGGGGTGGGGAGGACCAGGCTCCCCACCGAGCAGAGGGCCCGATATGGGCCTCGATCCCAGAACCCTGGGATCATGACCTGAGCCGAAAGCAGAGGCTCAACCCACGGAGCCACCCAGGTGCCCCAAGGGCCCGACTCTTAAATTTTGGCTCAGGTCACGATCTCGGGGTGGTGAGATCCAGCCCTATGTCAGGCTCCATGCTGGGCTTGGAGCCTGATTAAGAGTCTCTCCCTCCTCCCTCTGCATCCCCCTCTTCAAGACAAAATTCAACTGAGGATATTTCAGAGATCTTATTGACTTTGTTCAACAGTTGGAAACAAGGAAGTTCTAGAAGGGCAAAAAAGTAGGTTGACGATTGGAAAGTTACTTTCCTTCAGTCAGGCAGATGACCTAACTAGTCCTGATCAGGTAATTCCTGATCGACTGGCTTAAGATCCCATTTCTGGGAAAGCCGAAACTACAATTAAGTCTTGGTTTGGCGCCGTGGGTCTTAGACTCCATTTTGGGCCTGGGTCTGATTTCTGACAATGTACAACATGATGATTTGGTCCGTGTATATACTGTGAAATGATTACCACAATAAGTTTACTTAACGTCCATCACTTCACATAGCTACAGGGTTTTTTCTTATGATGAGAACTTTCCAGATTTACTCTCTTTTTACTCACTTTCAAAGTATTGTTAACTACAGTCACCGTCTTGGTTCTTTTTCCGTTGCATTGTGCATCTAGTTCATTAGCAAACATCATCAGTGTTACCTTCAAAGTCTAGCCTGAATCCAACCTCTTCTCCCTACTTCTTGCCTGAGCTACTACGACAACCTCCTCATTGGCCTCCTGTTTTCATTCTTGCCTCCCTTTGGTATTTGCAGAAATGTGCTTTATGGACTAGGGGGTCATAGGTTTTTACAAATGCCTCATGTGTGTTTGAGAAAAGTGTGTGTATGTTCTTTAAATGTCTGGGACCAGAATTTTATTTTCTGTCCATTACAACAAGCTTATAACTGTCTTATTCAGCTTCTCTGTATTCTCCGTGTAATATTTTCTTCTGTCTGAGCTATTAATCACCAATATAAGCTCTTGTAAATATCTCACTAAGGCTATGAAATTGTCCATTCCTTTTCATAATTCTGCCAGTTTGTGATTTATATGTTTTAAGCTATATTAAATCTATACTCATTTGGAATTTTTTTTTAAAAAAGATTTTATTTATTTAACAGAGAGACAGATCACAAGCAGGCAGAGAGGCAGGCAGAGAGAGAGGGGGAAGCAGGCTCCCTGCTGAGCAGAGGGCCGGGGCTTGATCCTAGGACCCTGAGATCATGACCTGAGCCAAAGGCAGAGGCTTTAACCCACTGAGCCACCCAGGTGCCCCAAGACTAAACGGTTTTATGTTTAGTTCAAGTAACAAGTCTTGATCTGAAACTCAAGGACAACGGACAAGATTAAAACCTAAACTCTGCGAAGGTGCAAGTGTAATTTCTCTTTCTATAATTAGCCCCATTCTTTTTGTTTTGTTTTGTTTTAACCACAGATAATCAACAGTAAAGCTAGTTTGTTTGCATTAAACTTGGCCTGATTGTTTATTTACATAAGTGTAGCAAGATCAGTGATTGGCCATATAAACACTTCTCTAAGACTGCTTTGCTGGGGATTTTCATAAGTAATCGCAGATTGAGCTCTTAAAACCCCAAGGCCAGGAAGCTATATCAAGGACTCACTATGAGATTTTTACATGCAATACTATAGTTTGGGTGAATTCCTCTCTTCTTGAGGTCCCCCCCCAAATATCCTGAGCCATTCGTGGGCCTGCCAGGGAGTGACTTTCCTTACTCCCCTGGTAAGGCCGCTAGAAACCCTATAAGCAAGGTACTAGGCAGACCTTTCCAAGCAGTTCCTGAAAGCTCTCCGGCCATGTCTGAGTCCGTACACATCTCCCTCCAATAACGCGTTCCAGCCAAAGCCCTGACTCCAGCCAATGTTTCCAGTTGTGTCCTGTTTCAAGGAGAACATGTTTTTAATTGAACTTATGCAAATAACTAGTTATATGGCCATGAAAAGAATCCTCAAGAGTTTCTGAATTCTGGAGGAATCAGGCCGGGAGAGAAGGTAAATGTTTCATCTTGTAACAGAGGTATCCTTTACCAAATTGCCACAGGTCATAGCTGAAGAAAAGCTTTCTTAAATCTTGGAAACCACAGTATCCCAAAATAAGCGATGTTTCAAACAAAAAGTCGTAAGGATCACAGTTGTCCTCCATTTGCTCAGTTCTGTGTGACTAATGTTCTGCTTGAATCCGATGTTTTCCAGTAGTTGGAGAAATTCTTTTTTTTCTTTCTTTCTTTTTTTTTAGTTGTAGAAATTCTTATCTGGTTCAGTTTTATGACTTTAAATTTATCATCAACCTGTACTTACCAAAGTCCTCTTTATAAATTTCCCTGAAGATGATGTACTTCGGGAGGGAAATTATTGCAAAAGCACTTGAGTAAAACAATAACGATCCGTAAATGACCGAAGACAAAAAAATGCCTACTACTGAAGATCGGAGGAGAGTTCCTTATAGCAGAATTGACAAGGGAACTTGGTCATTCTTGGGGCACACGACATTTTTTAATGAACTGGAATTTTGATGATAACATTATACCAGGATGTATCTGACTTCAGGAATTTCTTATAATTTCTGGAACACTTATATTCCTGTACAAATTCAACGTAAGGAAGGCTTAGTATTACTTTTTTTTTTTAAGATTTTGTTTATTTATTTGACAGACAGATCGTAAGTAGGCAGAGAGGCAGGCAGAGAGAGAGAGAGAGGAGGAAGCAGGCTCCCCACTGGGCAGAGAGCCTGATGTGGGACTCGATCCCAGGACCCTGAGATCATGACCTGAGCTGTGGGCAGAGGCTTAACCCACTGAGCCACCCAGGCGCCCTTTAGTATTACTTATTTGATGGTGCTTCCCACGTAATTTAACTTGATGTGTACATCTTACTAGTGTAACATCTCTTTCTACAAGGAGAGGAAACAAATCTTTTGAGATGCTCCAGGACCTCTCCTAAAAATCTCAGAGTTAATTTGGGGTCAGATATTCTTGATTTAGAATTTGGTTTGGGGCAAGTTTGTCAAAAATACCAAAAGGACGGGGCGCTTGGGTGGCTCAGTGGGTTAAAGCCTTTGCCTTCGGCTCAGGTCATGATCCCAGGGTCCTGGGATCGAGTCCCGCATCGGGCTCTCTGCTCAGCGGGGAGCCTGCTTCCTCCTCTCTCTCTCTGCCTGCCTCTCTACCTACTTGTGATCTCTGTCTGTCAAATAAATAAATAAAATATTTTTTTAAAAAATACCAAAAGGTTTAACAACACTTGGTCAGGGGACACCTGGGTGGCTCAGTGGGTTAAGCCTCTGCCTTTGGCTCAGGTGATGATCTCAGGGTCCTGGGATCGAGCCCCACATCGGGCTCTCTGCTCGGCGGGGAGCCTGCTTCCCACCCCCCACCCTTCACCCACGCCTGCCTCTCTGCCCACTTGTGATCTCTGTCAGTCAAATAAATAAATAAAATCTTTAAAAAACAAAACAAAAACACTTGGTCAAATAGTATCCTGGATCACTCTGAACCAATATTTACCTGTTTAACCATAGTGACAATTGAAGACTTTGCAATCAAATACAAAGAGTTAAATAGTTGTGTCTTTTAATTTTTTTTAAAGATCTTATTTATTCATTTGACACAGAGAGAGAGACAGCAAGAGAGGGAACACAAGCAGAGGAAGTGGGAGAGGGAAAAGCAGGCCCCCCACCGAGGGACTCCATCCTAGGACTCTGGAATCATGACCTGAGCCAAAGGCCGGTGTTCAACGACTGAGCCACACAGGTGCCCTGAATCGTGGTTTTAAAAAAAAAAAAAAAAAAAAACCTCAGCTCTTTTAATAGAGAAGACTCAGTTTTCTTAAGTAATCACAGATGCGATGAGAAAGGTACCATGAAACAGTAAATTGTTTTGGTGGACACAGAATCTTTACTTTCTGTGCACATTTGCTTAAAAGGTAAAGAAACTTTACAGGCTGTTGCCAGAAACAAACTGAAAGTCCAAGAAAACTGTTTTTTCCAACTGCGAGAAAGCAATTCTAATTTTGCGCTAGTGTACTTTTGATATTAAAACTCATCATTCTGGGGCGCCTGGGTGGCTCAGTGGGTTAAGCCGCTGCCTTCGGCTCAGGTCATGATCTCAGGGTCCTGGGATCGAGTCCCGCATCGGGAGCTCTGCTCAGCAGGGAGCCTGCTTCTCTCTCTCTGCCTGCCTCTCTGCCTACTTGTGATCTCTGTCTGTCAAATAAATAAAATTAAAAAAAAAACCAACTCATCATTCTTTTTACTTAAATAAATTTATTCCAATCTTAGCCATCCTGACTACACATAAAAGTCCTTCTCCAAGATTTGTTTTCCAGAGACCTCCTATAGTTTTATTTTTCACATTCAGATTTTGTCCTGTGTTTCCTCCTTTCTGTTCTGAAAAAGCCAGCCTCTCTTTCGGACAATATTATTCCTTTTTCCCTCAACAAAAATGCGTCTCTGTTCGTCATACCTCCTCTTACTGAAAACTCACAGCCTACTTGTCCTGCATACAGAAACGTTTCCTTTATTATTTCCAGCAGCCATCATTACTTATATGAGAATTCTTAACACTTTAAAAAACCTTAATTTCAAGTGAAGATTAAGAAGTAAACAACTATGGACTAGCTCTTATGAGATGGGAAACAATGGCAGGAGAAAAAAAAATTAAATGTCCTTACTACTCACAGCCCATGGACGAGTGAAATTCGTCCATGGCAGAGTGACATTCTTCTAGAAACTGCAACACATAAAAATTCCTTTGGCGGGGAGAGGGGGGCGCCTGGTTAATTCAATCAGTTAAGCGTCCAACTCTTGGTTTTGGCTCAGGTCATCTCAAGGTTCTCAGATCCAACCCTGAGTCAGGCTCCACGCTCCGGGCAGAGTCTGCTTGTCCCTCTCCCTCTGCTCCTCCCCCACTTGCTCTCCCTCTGTCTCAAATAAATAAAATCTTAAAAAAAAAAAATCCTTTGGAAACTTCCTTTGTCTGTACCCCCACAAGATACATGCTGGCAATCAACCTCCAAGCATATGGCCCACAGATATACATCTGAAGGGTCTCATGACTCAGGTTCTATTAGACAGTAATAAATGACCTTTTCTTAACAACAGCGAGGCCCCCTCGAGGTCCTGGAAAACTTGCTTCCAAAATTCCTTAGAGACGTAGGCTCTCCTTAACCCCCTCCCAACTTGAAAGTATGTAATCAGTCACCCATCACCAGCCCCGTGCCGCTCTTTGGGCTCACGGGTCCCGTCCCCAAACTTTAATAAAACCACCTTTAAAAAAAAAAAAAAAAGATTTTATTTATTTATTTGACAGAGAGAGCTCACAAGTAGGCAAAGAGGCAGGCAGAGAGAGAGGGGGAAGCAGACTCCCCGCTGAGCAGAGAGCCCGAGGCGGGGCTGGATCCCAGGACCCTGAGATCATGACCTGAGCTGAGATCGAGAGTTACACACTTAAGAGCCACTGAGGGGCCCCAACATTTTATTTTTAAGTGATCTCTACACCCAACATGGGGCTTAAACTTACAACCCTGAGATGAGCCAAGGGTCACACGCTGCACCAACTGAGCCAGTCAGGTGCTCCACATTTACCAGCCCTGTAAACTTTTAAATACTCCTCCCCCTCTTCCCCAGAAGCCAGCACCTTAGGAGACTGACCCATGGCCTACTGCGCTAAGAAGGTGCTAGAAGCCGGTATCTTAAAGAAATGGTCTAGATAAAGAGTTCCTGCAAGGTTGAAATAGAACATTTACATTTAAAAGACATTGAGAATGAACGCAAGTTTCTCCAGTTAGGACTTTTGTTTCCTAAAGGTAAAATTTTCACCATACTTAAAAGACTTTTGAGGTAAATAGAGGAGGTTTGGGGATTGGGGGGGTGTGGGGGGAGAAGAAAGTGGACTTTGAATTATTTCTGGAGCCACTTTTGGTCTTGTAAGGATTTGTAAGTTAAGGACAATTGATTTTAATTCCTCAAGAAATTGGGTTGCAACTTACATGACATCATAAACTGACCCACCAAAAATCCTTCCAAAGGATTTTTTTTTCCGAATCCTTTCCGAAGGGCTCCCAAAGATTTTTGCTCCCTGCCGAAGGGCTCCCAAAGATTTTTGCTCCCTGCCAAGTACACAGTTTTATTTTAGCTTAGGTGAGAAGGTCTAAAAAATAATTTCTTATCAAGTTCTGATTATCAGCTTTGGACCAAAGAGCTAGTAACCTCTAGCTGACCTTGAAACATTTGGGTAGGGTCTTTGAGGACACTTCCCATCCCCCACCAGCATCCTAATGGATTACAAATTAAATACTGACCCTTGGGCCGTTGTTTGGATGGTGGACCCCTAGGAGGGTGTGATGTGGGCGCTCAGGAGTTATTTTCTGTGCCTGAACTTGGAGCTGTCAGGCAAGACACTTGTTTGTAATCTTGTTCCAAAGTCCTTTCAAAGTGCTCAGGGACAGTCATAAGCTGAGTCAGACTGGTGATTTTCTGTTCTATTTTTTGCCTTTTTATCAATCCACTAATCTCAGAAGATAATCAGTTTACAGGAAGAACAGCTAGAGCAGGTTGGGTGACCTTTTTATTGTATGGGACCTGGCGTGCCATTGGAAGAGAATTTCCAGTTGGGTTTATTTGCCACAAATACATCTTTCTTACGGTTCTATGTTTGAATAAGAGACCCATATGGATGGGTCAGGGAAGGGAAGGGAAGGGTTTAGGAGTGGCTTTTAGAAGATCAGTTGCTATTTTGCAAGCCTTTTTTTTTTTTTAATCCATAAGGGGACATGTTGAAGGTCGACGATCTTGGATATCTTCCTCAGGGTTATGTCAGTCTGCTTCCTTGCACCATTTTTTTTTTTTTTAAGATTTTGTTCATTTATTTGAGAGACAGAGCTCACAAGTAGGCCGGGAGGCGGGCAGAGAAGGGGAAGCAGGCTCCCTGCTGAGCAGAGAGTCCGATTCGGGACTCCATCCAAGGACCCTGAGATCATGACCTGAGCCAAAAGCAGAGGCCCAACCCGCTAGGCCACCCACTTCCTTGCACCATTTTTGGGGTTCACTGGGTCCCACCAGCTTGTGCACAAGCTGATAGAGATCTGGCAGCCTGGGGTCAGAGGCCCTGACGAGGACTATAAAGTTTACAGAAAACTTTTGGGGATCTTCCCTGGGTTTAGGAAATTCTTGAACTCCGGCCATTAGTTTGGTCTTTGACCAAGAAGGCAAAGATACCTGAGGAGGGTCTCCTGAAATCTCAGTGGTTTTAGTTTATAAGGTAATTAATTGATCAACAGTCTTTTCAGACTGGGAAGGTAGTTCAGAGACAGGATTAGTAGAATGTGAGTACTCCGGTAAATGATGGAGGGGACATACCAGTTTTATCATCTGTTGTGTGAGGTATCTCATGTGTCTTTAATTTTTCACTAGCCTTGGCAATGAATTGTTTAAATGAAGGAATTTTGGAATCTTGAAAGCTTTTGGAAGCTTGTGCATGCCAGTTAAAATGAGTATCCCATTCTGTGTGTTGAACTTGGGAATCCTTGCTTTCCTTTCAAGTGCATTTCTTAAATGATCTTGTCTAGCTGGAACATTCCCCGTAATGGCCATTATGATTCTAGTTAACTTTTGTAAGATTTTGCCATTTTTGTAGCTACTTATAGCTTCCAGAACCATAGTCGTTGGACAGAAAAATAAGCAGGTGTGCCAAAGGTGGTGTGTGCGCTCCTCTTTGGAATTTAGGGATTACTTACTTACTCACTTACTCAGGCTAAGCCTTTAGGTCTCTCAGAGCCAAACTGATACCTGAAAGGGCTGTGCGGCTGGGTTAGGGATTCTGTCGTGTTTTACAGTGAAACTCATCGCACAGAAATTTTTCTGAGGTTGGTGGGTAACCTAGGGCGCATGTAACCTATTCCATAATCCGCTTATCCTAACAGGAGTCTTTTTTTTTTAATTAACATATAATGTATTATTTGCCCCAGGGGTAAAGGTCTGTGAATCATCAGTCTTACATAATTCACAGTGCTCACCATGGCACATACCCTCCCCAATGTCGTCACCCAGCCACCCCATCCCTCCCCCCACACCCCCCAGCAACCCTCAGTTTGTTTCCTGACATTGAGTTTCCCTCCTGATCCCATCTTCTTTCATTTTTCCCCTCCCTACCCCCCATGACCCTCCCCGCCCCGCCTCTCAAATTCCTCATATCAGAGAGATCACACGATAATTGTCTTTCTCTGATTGACTTATTTTGCTCAGCATAATACCCTCTAGTTCCATCCACATCGTTGCAAATGGCAAGATTTTGGTTTTTTGATGGCTGCATAGTATTCCATTGTATAAATATACCACATCTTCTTTATCCATTCATATATTGATGGACATCTAGGCTTTTTCCGTAGTTTGGCTATTGTGGACGTTGCTGCTATAAACATTCGGGTGCACGTGCCCCTTCGGATCACTGCATTTGTATCTTTAGGGTAAATACCCAGTCGTGCGATTGCTGGGTCGTAGGGTAGCTCTATTTTCAACTTTTTGAGGAACCTCCATGCTGTTTTCCAGAGTGGCTGCACCGGCTTGCATTCCCACCAACAGTGTAGGAGGGTTCCCCTTTCTCCGCATCCTCGTCAGCATCTGTCATTTCCTGACTTGTTAATTTTAGCCATTCTGACTGGTGTGAGGTGGGATCTCACTGTGGTTTTGGTGTGTATTTCCCTGATCCCGAGTGATGTGGAGCAGTTTTTCATGGGTCTCTAACGGGAGTCTTTGGGTTAGGTGATGAGCTCTCTAACAGCTGTTGAATGCTCAACCAGTCCTCCCCAATTTTGTGGCTGTTTCCAAGATTCCCATTATCAATAGACTTTGTACAAAACAACACAAACAAACCTGTGTACCTTAGTATGTCGGCGGTAACCAAGAGATGCTGTGTCCTGGCCCAAAGGAGGCCCAAAGAAGGGCCTGTGTGTACCCCCACCAATTCCCAGTGTGGAATCTGGGGACAGAACCAGGGCTGGGGTTTTCCACTCAAAGCAGGTAAAATACTAGGTAATCGCAGCTTCAATTCTAGCAGCTTCCATCATGGAAGTGACCACAGAGCCAATTAGTTCAGGAGCCCAAAGCAAAGAGAGTGGGGCTCAGAACTGAGAGGAACTTGGTCTAGCCCTCAGAAATGGCAAGAAAAGGAGAGAACTCAGGAAGTTTCGTACGTGCCATGCTTGTTTCTCATTGTCCCCGAAGCCATTGGAAGTTCCCATCGCGGCCCCTAGGTCTGATAAATCACAAAGCTCAGCCAACTAGACTTAAAGATCTAATTGGCTTTATTCAGCAATTCATGGTCCGGGCAGCCTCCGGGCTGGCAAGCAGAAAGGTGCTCAGAGGAGCTACAAAATCAGAAATTCTGCCTTTTATAGGCAGAAGGGGGCAGAAAAAGGAAGTTTCTAACAAAGAGTGGATTGTTTTGGCAAAGTCACCCTGGGCTGGGGGAAGGCCAGGGGTCTGTCAGGCAGAGGACCTCACTAGTGCTGACCAGGCGGTTCCAGATGGACGGGTTAAAGGTTATATTCCTGGAAGAAGCCGAAACTGTAGTTCGACGAGCTAGTGAGTCTGTGTAGTTAGCACAAGTGACTCCATTTTGGGCCTGTTGTCTCTTTTTTTAAATTTAACCCTGATCACTGGGTGTTAGACTCATTTTCTCCGGGTTCGCTGCCCTACAGACTTCTCCGGGCCCGGTTCTTGACCTCAGCAAACCCCAGCCTCTGGGCCTCCACCTTCCCACTGGCTGACCCGTCCTTCCCCCCCCCCCCCCCCCCCCCCCCCCCCCCCCCCCCCCCGCCCTGGGCTCTCTCTAGGAGGCCCCGAGCTAATCAGGCTGATGATGATCACCCAGGTCCAATTCCACTTTCCCTGGCTACGAGGCGCAGTAAATTTCCTTCGCTGCTTGGCTCCCCAGTGAGCCCTGCCTCTTGTCAGGCAGCTGCCAGCTCCCCCCGCCTGCTGTATCATCACAGATGAACCAGGCCTGCCCAGCCTGGGGGTGTGATCTAAGCGCCAGAGTCACACCACCCTCAGCAGCAAAATGCAACTGTCACGTCTCCCCAAGCCAGTAAAATCTCTGCGGTTCTAAATGCCTTAGTGTTTTCCAAACGTCTGTACTATAATCTGCCTGCAAGGAAGCTGAGCCCTAGAGAACGCCTTGGGAAATTATTTCCAAGGGTGGGATAGCGGCATTAGTCTTAGCTTCTCATCAGGGAATGGCCCTTCCAGCGTCCAGCCTCATTTCACACTTGCCCACCGCCAGGGTCTTTGGGTGGCTGGAAGTGATTTGGAAAGACCCAGAGAAGGCCAAGGAGGGAGACTGGGATCTTGTATAGATTCCCAAACCCAGGGCCCTCTGCTGCCGTTCTTCCTGTCTTGATCTCTTCCAGAGAGGGAAAGGCTTAGCCGTGAGAAGGAAGGAGAAAACCAGGATGTATGAGAGGCCCTGGTGTGCACAGTCTGAGCTAAATTCTCTGGCTCTCGAGTGTGTTTTCCAGGGTGCCTGGCTCACTCAGTCCGAGGGGCATGCAGCCCTTGATCTCAGGGTCGTGAGTTTGAACCCCACATTGGGTGTAGAGATTGTCTCTTTAAAAAAAAAAAAGTGCTTTCTATAGGACTAGAAAATGTTAAAAAAAATGTAAAAATAAAATAAAATAAATGTTAAAAAATTGAGTAAATTTGAAGATCTAATTGACTTAAGTCAATGATTCAGGGCTGGGGCGTCATCCCATCCGACAAGCAGAAAGGTGCTTCTAAGGAGCTATTCAAAATGGAAGGCTTTTGTAGGCAGAAGGGGGCAGAAAAAGGAAGTTTCTAACAAAGAGTGGATTGTTTCGGGCAAGGTCACCCACACTTGCGGGAAGAACAGGGGTCTGTCAGGCAGATCCCCTCCCCAGTGCAGATCAGAGAGTTCCAGATTGCCCAGCTAAAGGTCACAGTCCTGGGAGAGGCTAACACCGCAATTACGGTAGGTGCTAAGTCTTTGTTTGCTGACAGGGGCTTAGCACAAGTGACTCCATTTGGGGCCTGTTCTTTTTTTTTTTTTCCTTTGTCAACAAACATAAGCAATCAGAGAACAAGAATTCCATTATGTCATATTGACACGCGCCGGAAGGACAGCTTTGTGAAAATGAGTCTTGATTCAGTTAAGTTTAATGGGCATTAATAGAGTCTTTGATGTGCAAGGCACTGTGTTAGGCACTCAGGTGTGGGGGGGGTCGAGGGGAACAAAGCCACATCCTCCCCCTGTGGGGACAGATATGTAGGGAAAATTATGAGCATGACAGAGGTGTGCACAACAGTGTGAAAGCGCTATGGACTGTGTCTGTGTCCCCTCGAAATGCGTATGTGGGAGCCCCCCCTCCTTCCCCGCCGTGTGACAGTATTTGGAGGCAGGGAGGCTGGGAGGTAGGAGTTAGGTGAGGCCTTGCTGATGGGGCACTGATCTGATGGGATTGGTGCCCTCATAAGAGGAGACACCAGAGAGCTTGCTTTTTTTGTGATCTGCCCCCTCCCCCCTGCACTGTGTGTGTGTGTGTGTGTGTGTGTGTACAGAAGAGCAGTCATGTGAGCACACGGCAAGAGGTAGGCTGGTCTGCAAACCAAGAAGAGATTCCCTCAGCAGAACATGATCTCGCTGGCACTCTGATCTTGGACTTCCAGCCTCTAGAATGGTGAGAAAAATCAGCGTCTGCTGTTTAAGGCACTCAGTGTTGGCATTTTTGTTATGGCAACCCACATGAACGAAGACAGGAAGGCACAGATGGGAGAGATTGTGAAGGGTTCTATCACAGGGGACTTCCTGGAGGAGGTGAAGTTGGAGTTGCAAGGTGAGTCAGGTTCTACAGAGGAAGGTGTGGAAAGGGCATTGCGCAGCCTGAAGCAGCCGCTGAGGGGAGAGAGTGGCATTTCATCTGTCCTTGCGGTGAGGTCGTAGAGCTCCTGGAGGTGAGGGAGGGATGGTTCTAAGGAACTTGAAGACACTGAGGAGCATGGATCTTGCTTTACTACGAGGGTGGGAGCATCAGGGTTCTTGAGCAGGTGAACAGCACAACTGGGAAGGAGCCGCTGGCTGCGCAGGAAGGAGGAAGGACTGGCAGGAGGGCAGGCCCCAGGGAGATCAGCCATGAGGCCGACCAGGCTATGGACTGGGCCAGAGGTGATGCATAAAGACTCACAAGTCAGGGCAAGAGCGGCCCCCAAGGGTAGTAGTAGGACGTGGAACCATGTGACTGTGGGGGCAAAACCAGTGGCCAAAGGTGAGCCTGGAGGGGTGGTTCCCAAGTTCCTTTTTGCCTTTAAGCCCCCAACAGCCCCTCTTCTTCACACCTGGTGTTCCCAGCCCCAGTCTTCTTTCGTGCATCTCTGTGCCCTTGGATTTCCCTGTTTCTGCAAAATGACAAGGCCTGCGTTTCATCTGTCCCCAGTGCAGCCAATGGCTCTCCTATGGCTGCACGACGAGAGGAAGAAGAGGGAAGGGGTAGTGGGGAGAGAACCGTGAGGGGAGATGCTGATGGAGTGGTAACTAATGTTCCTTCCTTCCTGCCGAGAAACTTCTATCTGCCAGGCTTTGTTCCAAGCACTCTACAGGCATTAATCCAGTTAGTCCGAAGAGTGGCCCCACAGGGAGGGCGTGTAACTGATGTCAAGAACACAGGCTTGATGGCCAGACTCCCTGGTCTGTAACTCCTCTTTCACACTGACTACACGATCTTGGGCAAGTGACTGGGTGTGACTTGGCCTTGACCCCTTCCTCTGTATAATGGGGATAATGACGGTTCCCACTTCATAGGGTTGTAGGAATAAATGAGTTAGAGTATACAATGGTGATTGGTGCAAAGGGAGTGGTCAGTTTTTTTTTTTTAAAGATTTTATTTATTTATTTGACAGAGAGAGATCACAAGTAGATGGAGAGGCAGGCAGAGAGAGAGAGAGAGAGAGAGAGGGAAGCAGGCTCCCTGCTGAGCAGAGAGCCCAATGCGGGACTCGATCCCAGGACCCTGAGATCATGACCTGAGCCGAAGGCAGCGGCTTAACCCACTGAGCCACCCAGGCGCCTGGGAGTGGTCAGTTTTTTCAGATAAGAGAACTGAGGTCCAGAGAGAAGTTACTTTCCCAAGTTCACTCAGGTAGTAAGTTGGACCCAAACCAGCCATGTGTCTAGTTACTGTAGCCTGCCTGTCCACGAAGCAGATGTGATGAGAGAGCAGGAAGGAGTTGAGGTGGATAATGTGGTTCTAGATGGGATATAGGGTCTCAGTTCTTTTAAACGGTCCCTCCCATGACCACGGATGCCTTGGCCTGTGTGAAGCAGGAAGCATCGCTGAAAAGGAAGACATCTGGATTCCACCCGGGCTATAAAATGAATGTCTATCTCTCCCCACCCCCAAATTCATAGGTTGAAACCTAATCTCCAATGTGATGATGCTAGCAGGAAGGGGGGGGGTGGGGAAACGCTTGGGAGTTGATTAGGTTGTGAGGACGGAGCCCTTCTGAGTGGGATTAGTGCCCTTATAGGAGACCCCAGAGAGCTCCCTCACTCCTTTTGCCCTGTGAGGACACAACAAAGAGCTATCTGTGCATCAGGAACCAAATCTGTCAGCACCTTGATCTTGGCCTCTAGAATTGTGAGAAATAAATGTGTGTTGTTTATAAGCCACCGAGCCAAATGGACTAAGCCCAGTTTTAAGAGCTGGGGATTTTGATGGCTTTCCGACTGGGGGTTGGGGAAGGGGGGGGGGGGGAGGGACCAGGAGGGACATGGCCGGGGGCCGACCGGTGCCTGCAGCTGCTCCGAGTGACCGTGAGGGGGCAGCAGAGGCTAGGCTCTGTTTTTAGCCTTAAGGTTTAA